>NC_092090.1:99576004-99661004 GCF_045679555.1 Salvelinus alpinus
ATGTTGATGTTGAGGTGTTGAGAGGTTGAGGTGTTAATGTTGAGGTGTTGATGTTGAGGTGTTGATGTTGAGGTTGAGGTGTTGATGTTGAGGTGTTGATGTTGAGGAGTTGAGATGTTGAGGTGTTGATGTTAAGGTGTTGAGGTGTTGATGTTGAGATGTTGAGGTGTTGAGATGTTGATTTTGAGATATTGAGGTGTTGAGGTATTGAGATAATCCGTTTCTAATGTGACTGACTTGAAATGGATTCCATGTATCATCATCTTCAATCAGGTGTTTATTCAGGAGATCATATTGAGATACATGTTTTATGTTTTCTGATGTATGGAACCAGTAATGTGTTCTGATGTATGGAACCAGTAATGTGTTCTGATGTATGGAACCAGTAATGTGTTCTGATGTATGGAACCAGTAATGTGTTCTGATGTATGGAACCAGTAATGTGTTCTGATGTATGGAAACAGTAATGTTTTCTGATGTATGGAAACAGTAATGTGTTCTGATGTATGGAACCAGTAATGTGTTCTGATGTATGGAACCAGTAATGTGTTCTGATGTATGGAACCAGTAATGTGTTCTGATGTATGGAACCAGTAATGTGTTCTGATGTATGGAACCAGTAATGTGTTCTGATGTATGGAACCAGTAATGTGTTCTGATGTATGGAACCAGTAATGTGTTCTGATGTATGGAACCAGTAATGTGTTCTGATGTATGGAACCAGTAATGTGTTCTGATGTATGGAACCAGTAATGTGTTCTGATGTATGGAACCAGTAATGTGTTCTGATGTATGGAACCAGTAATATGGTCATATGTTTTATATTGTGTAGGGAATACGGTGCGATTGATGATGTGGACATTGATCTGCACATCGACGTCAGTTTCCTAGATGTAAGTATGCCATTCATGCCATTCTCATTGCCTTTCATTCCATCTCCTAAAGCAAAGGAAGATGGGCTGGTGAGATTTGATCTGATTTGCTAGTAATGTAGTAGCGTATCACTGTAAAATACTCTGTCTGTAATGTCTGACAGAAAGGACATAGCAGGTGGGGTGAAAAGAAAATGTCTGAGATTGTTTATGCTTTGAATACTTAGTTTAGAAATGTAGAAGTTATATTTCAGGAGTGGTAGGACACGTTATGACAGAAGCGATCAAGCTAAAATGGGTCCCTGAATATTGTGTGCTACGTCGTATTATCCTGTTTTGATTTCACAGGAGGAAATAGCCCTAGCTTGGGACGTGATCCGCAGGGAGCCGGTGATCGTGCGTCTCCACTGCTCTCTGACACAGTACCTGAATGGACCAGGTACCAGACACACACACACACACACACAACCATATCACTGGGCTGTCTGCATGCAGAGACATATTAAACCAGACCACTAGACTGTCTGCATGCAGCGACATATTAAACCACACCACTAGACTGTCTGCATGCAGAGACATATTAAACCACACCACTAGACTGTCTGCATGCAGAGACATATTAAACCACACCACTAGACTGTCTGCATGCAGAGACATATTAAACCATATCACTGGACTGTCTGCATGCAGTGACATATTAAACCACACCACTATGCAGTGACATATTAAACCACACCACTAGACTGTCTGCATGCAGAGACATATTAAACCACACCACTAGACTGTCTGCATGCAGAGACATATTAAACCACACCACTAGACTGTCTGCATGCAGAGACATATTAAACCAGACCACTGAACTGTGCATGCAGAGACATATTAAACCACACCACTGAACTGTGCATGCAGAGACATATTAAACCAGACCACTAGACTGTCTGCATGCAGAGACATATTAAACCACACCACTGAACTGTGCATGCAGAGACATATTAAACCAGACCACTAGACTGTCTGCATGCAGAGACATATTAAACCAGACCACTGGATTGTCTACATGTAGCGACATATTAAACCAGACCACTAGACTGTCTGCATGCAGCGACATATTAAACCACACCACTGGATTGTCTACATGTAGCGACATATTAAACCAGACCACTAGACTGTCTGCATGCAGCGACATATTAAACCAGACCACTGGACTGTCTGCATGCAGCGACATATTAAACCACACCACTGGACTGTCTGCATGCAGAGACATATTAAACCACACCACTGGACTGTCTGCATGCAGCGACATATTAAACCACACCACAGGGCTGTCTGCATGCAGCGACATATTAAACCACACCACAGTGACATTGGATTGCTTCATGTTTACGTCATGAAATATGTATTGTGTTTCCCAGTCCCCACGGTGGACGTGTTCCAGGTGTCGACTAAGGACCGGTTTGGACTGGGACATCAGTTGAAGAAGTAAGTGTTTGGTGGTGCTAGGATGTAGCTTTAAACACTAGAGGACTCATATTACTTGTTACATGTAATACACAAATATTGCAGACATTTGTTCCTTGTTTCTCTCCAGGATAATGCAGACATTTGTTCCTTGTTTTTCTCCAGGATAATGCAGACATTTGTCACCCAGCAGTGGAAACACCAAAGTGAAGAGAAGCTCAACTCCCTTCACAACAAAAACAAGAACAAGAAGAAGGTCAAATCTCCCCTCCACATCTTCTCAACCCTCCGCAGGTCAGAGAAACATCAGCACTGTCATTTTCACAACACTGACATTTGATATCTGACAGAAGTAGGGTTGCAAAATGCAGGGGACTTTCCCAAAATTCCCTGGTGTTCTAGAAATCCTGGTTGGAAGATTCCCGGGATCAGGAGGGAATAAGCAGGAAACATGGAATCCTCCAACCAGGAAATACTGGTTTCTCCAACCAGGAAATACTGAATCCTCCAGCCAGGAAATACTGAATTCTCCATCCAGGAAATACTGAATTCTCCAACCAGGAAATACTGAATTCTCCAACCAGGAAATACTGAATCCTCCAACCAGGAAATACTGGTTTCTCCAACCAGGAAATACTGAATTCTCCAACCAGGAAATACTGAATCCTCCATCCAGGATTTCTAGAAAACCTCTGAATTTCATGAAAGTTACCTGAATTGTGCAACCCTAAACAGAAATGATTGATATGAACCGGTCTGTCACTATAATTAAACTACAGACATTTCTTATCCCTTACCATATAGGCATTTACTGTGTCTGAAAGGATCAGATAGGTATGATATGGTAGTAGCGCCACCTTGCTCTCTGATTGGTTAGGCAGAATTGAGCCTGGTTTTACTGCCTCACATTGGACAATAAAGTTATCTTCATTTTCTCCCCAGATCTCCCAGCTACCCGCCTCCTGGCTGTGTCAAGAGCAAGAAGAATCTGAAGCCGGAACAAGATGGCGTCTCTAAATCCCACCGTCTCCTCGGCCAGACCTGCTCCAGCACCGTCAAACAGCAGGTTGAGGCGGAGGTCCCTGGACCTAAGACCGTCCACCGTCTCCTCGGACAGTCCCTGTCTAGCACAGACCCCCGTATGGACCACGGAGGAGGGACCTGCCCCGGACCCCTGCCCCTCAAACCACGCCGCATCCTGGGCAGGCCCTGCTCGGCTTTGGTCAAACCAGAGGACCTCCGTCCCACTCCCCACAAGCTCCTGCCCCGCTTGTGCTCCGGCGACCCCCGCTGTGAGCACGCTGGTGGGGGAGGAGGTAGTCTTGGAGGAGGTTTGAAGCACCACAGGCTGCTCAGTAGGTCGTGCTCTGGTTCAATCAGGACGGAGGAATTAGATGGACTGAAACACCACCACCACCTCCTCAGCAGGTAAGATAATACAAAAAAAGAGAGGGTAATGGTATCTCCCAAATCCATGTTACTGCAGCTCCTACTACCTCATCAATGCCTCCATGTTACTGCAGCTCCTACTACCTCATCAATGCCCCCATGTTACTGCAGCTCCTACTACCTCATCAATGCCCCCATGTTACTGCAGCTCCTACTACCTCATCAATGCCCCCATGTTACTGCAGCTCCTACTACCTACCCCATGTTGTCCCGTGTGGCTCAGTTGGTAGAGCATGGCGCTTGCAACGCCAGGGTTGTGGGTTCATTCCCCACGGGGGGACCAGGATGAATATGTATGAACTTTCCAATTTGTAAGTCGCTCTGGATAAGAGCGTCTGCTAAATGACTTAAATGTTAAATGAAATGTAATGTTACTGCAGCTCCTACTACCTCATCAATGCCCCCATGTTACTGCAGCTCCTACTACCTCATCAATGCCTCCATGTTACTGCAGCTCCTACTACCTCATCAATGCCTCCATGTTACTGCAGCTCCTACTACCTCATCAATGCCCCCATGTTACTGCAGCTCCTACTACCTCATCAATGCCCCCATGTTACTGCAGCTCCTACTACCTCATCAATGCCCCCATGTTACTGCAGCTCCTACTACCTCATCAATGCCCCCATGTTACTGCAGCTCCTACTACCTCATCAATGCCTCCATGTTACTGCAGCTCCTACTACCTCATCAATGCCCCCATGTTACCGCAGCTCCTACTACCTCATCAATGCCCCCATGTTACTGCAGCTCCTACTACCTCATCAATGCCTCCATGTTACTGCAGCTCCTACTACCTCATCAATGCCCCCATGTTACTGCAGCTCCTACTACCTCATCAATGCCCCCATGTTACTGCAGCTCCTACTACCTCATCAATGCCTCCATGTTACTGCAGCTCCTACTACCTCATCAATGCCCCCATGTTACTGCAGCTCCTACTACCTCATCAATGCCCCCATGTTACTGCAGCTCCTACTACCTCATCAATGCCTCCATGTTACTGCAGCTCCTACTACCTCATCAATGCCTCCATGTTACTGCAGCTCCTACTACCTCATCAATGCCCCCATGTTACTGCAGCTCCTACTACCTCATCAATGCCTCCATGTTACTGCAGCTCCTACTACCTCATCAATGCCTCCATGTTACTGCAGGTTCTACTGCCTCATCAATGCCTCCATTTTTCTGCAGGTCCTACTACCTCATCAATGCCCCCATGTTACTGCAGCTCCTACTACCTCATCAATGCCCCCATGTTACTGCAGCTCCTACTACCTCATCAATGCCTCCATGTTACTGCAGCTCCTACTACCTCATCAATGCCCCCATGTTACTGCAGCTCCTACTACCTCATCAATGCCCCCATGTTACTGCAGCTCCTACTACCTCATCAATGCCTCCATGTTACTGCAGCTCCTACTACCTCATCAATGCCCCCATGTTACTGCAGCTCCTACTACCTCATCAATGCCTCCATGTTACTGCAGCTCCTACTACCTCATCAATGCCTCCATGTTACTGCAGCTCCTACTACCTCATCAATGCCTCCATGTTACTGCAGCTCCTACTACCTCATCAATGCCTCCATGTTACTGCAGCTCCTACTACCTCATCAATGCCCCCATGTTACTGCAGCTCCTACTACCTCATCAATGCCTCCATGTTACTGCAGCTCCTACTACCTCATCAATGCCTCCATGTTACTGCAGCTCCTACTACCTCATCAATGCCCCCATGTTACTGCAGCTCCTACTACCTCATCAATGCCTCCATGTTACTGCAGCTCCTACTACCTCATCAATGCCTCCATGTTACTGCAGGTCCTAGTACCTCATCAATGCCTCCATGTTACTGCAGGTCCTAGTACCTCATCAATGCCTCCATGTTACTGCAGGTCCTAGTACCTCATCAATGCCTCCATTTTTCTGCAGGTCCTAGTACCTCATCAATGCCTCCATTTTTCTGCAGGTCCTAGTACCTCATCAATGCCTCCATTTTTCTGCAGGTCCTAGTACCTCATCAATGCCTCCATTTTTCTGCAGGTCCTAGTACCTCATCAATGCCTCCATTTTTCTGCAGGTCCTAGTACCTCATCAATGCCTCCATGTTACTGCAGGTCCTAGTACCTCATCAATGCCTCCATTTTTCTGCAGGTCCTAGTACCTCATCAATGCCTCCATTTTTCTGCAGGTCCTAGTACCTCATCAATGCCTCCATGTTACTGCAGGTCCTAGTACCTCATCAATGCCTCCATGTTACTGCAGGTCCTAGTACCTCATCAATGCCTCCATTTTTCTGCAGGTCCTAGTACCTCATCAATGCCTCCATTTTTCTGCAGGTCCTAGTACATCATCAATGCCTCCATTTTTCTGCAGGTCCTAGTACCTCATCAATGCCTCCATTTTTCTGCAGGTCCTAGTACCTCATCAATGCCTCCATGTTACTGCAGGTCCTAGTACCTCATCAATGCCTCCATTTTTCTGCAGGTCCTAGTACCTCATCAATGCCTCCATGTTACTGCAGGTCCTAGTACCTCATCAATGCCTCCATGTTACTGCAGGTCCTACTACCTCATCAATGTCTCCATGTTACTGCAGGTCCTACTACCTCATCAATGCCTCCATGTTACTGCAGGTCCTAGTACCTCATCAATGCCTCCATTTTTCTGCAGGTCCTAGTACCTCATCAATGCCTCCATTTTTCTGCAGGTCCTAGTACCTCATCAATGCCTCCATTTTTCTGCAGGTCCTAGTACCTCATCAATGCCTCCATGTTACTGCAGGTCCTAGTACCTCATCAATGCCTCCATGTTACTGCAGGTCCTACTACCTCATCAATGTCTCCATGTTACTGCAGGTCCTACTACCTCATCAATGTCTCCATGTTACTGCAGGTCCCACTACCTCATCAATGTCTCCATGTTACTGCAGGTCCTACTACCTCATCAATGTCTCCATGTTACTGCAGGTCCTACTACCTCATCAATGTCTCCATGTTACTGCAGGTCCTACTACCTCATCAATGTCTCCATGTTACTGCAGGTCCTACTACCTCATCAATGTCTCCATGTTACTGCAGGTCCTAGTACCTCATCAATGTCTCCATGTTACTGCAGGTCCTACTACCTCATCAATGTCTCCATGTTACTGCAGGTCCTACTACCTCATCAATGTCTCCATGTTACTGCAGGTCCTACTACCTCATCAATGTCTCCATGTTACTGCAGGTCCTACTACCTCATCAATGTCTCCATGTTACTGCAGGTCCTACTACCTCATCAATGTCTCCATGTTACTGCAGGTCCTACTACCTCATCAATGTCTCCATGTTACTGCAGGTCCTACTACCTCATCAATGTCTCCATGTTACTGCAGGTCCTAGTACCTCATCAATGCCTCCATGTTACTGCAGGTCCTAGTACCTCATCAATGCCTCCATGTTACTGCAGCTCCTACTACCTCATCAATGCCTCCATGTTACTGCAGCTCCTAGTACCTCATCAATGCCTCCATGTTACTGCAGCTCCTACTACCTCATCAATGCCTCCATGTTACTGCAGGTCCTAGTACCTCATCAATGCCTCCATGTTACTGCAGGTCCTACTACCTCATCAATGCCTCCATGTTACTGCAGGTCCTACTACCTCATCAATGCCTCCATGTTACTGCAGGTCCTAGTACCTCATCAATGCCTCCATGTTACTGCAGGTCCTAGTACCTCATCAATGCCTCCATGTTACTGCAGGTCCTAGTACCTCATCAATGTCTCCATGTTACTGCAGGTCCTAGTACCTCATCAATGTCTCCATGTTACTGCAGGTCCTAGTACCTCATCAATGTCTCCATGTTACTGCAGGTCCTAGTACCTCATCAATGTCTCCATGTTACTGCAGGTCCTAGTACCTCATCAATGTCTCCATGTTACTGCAGGTCCTACTACCTCATCAATGTCTCCATGTTACTGCAGGTCCTAGTACCTCATCAATGCCTCCATTTTTCTGCAGGTCCTAGTACCTCATCAATGCCTCCATGTTACTGCAGGTCCTAGTACCTCATCAATGCCTCCATTTTTCTGCAGGTCCTAGTACCTCATCAATGCCTCCATGTTACTGCAGGTCCTACTACCTCATCAATGTCTCCATGTTACTGCAGGTCCTACTACCTCATCAATGTCTCCATGTTACTGCAGGTCCTACTACCTCATCAATGTCTCCATGTTACTGCAGGTCCTACTACCTCATCAATGTCTCCATGTTACTGCAGGTCCTACTACCTCATCAATGTCTCCATGTTACTGCAGGTCCTACTACCTCATCAATGTCTCCATGTTACTGCAGGTCCTACTACCTCATCAATGTCTCCATGTTACTGCAGGTCCTACTACCTCATCAATGTCTCCATGTTACTGCAGGTCCTAGTACCTCATCAATGTCTCCATGTTACTGCAGGTCCTACTACCTCATCAATGTCTCCATGTTACTGCAGGTCCTACTACCTCATCAATGTCTCCATGTTACTGCAGGTCCTACTACCTCATCAATGTCTCCATGTTACTGCAGGTCCTACTACCTCATCAATGTCTCCATGTTACTGCAGGTCCTACTACCTCATCAATGTCTCCATGTTACTGCAGGTCCTACTACCTCATCAATGTCTCCATGTTACTGCAGGTCCTACTACCTCATCAATGTCTCCATGTTACTGCAGGTCCTACTACCTCATCAATGTCTCCATGTTACTGCAGGTCCTAGTACCTCATCAATGTCTCCATGTTACTGCAGGTCCTAGTACCTCATCAATGTCTCCATGTTACTGCAGGTCCTACTACCTCATCAATGTCTCCATGTTACTGCAGGTCCTACTCCAGCAGTACCAAGATGGGCAAAGCAGTGGACATCTTCAAGGACTCTGTGGCTCCATCCGAGGGGAGGCGGCTCTCTCTTACCTCAGGGCTCATCGGGATCCTCGCCCCCTCGCTCGCCACGCCACCGCCGGTCAGTAGGCCTCTCACGATTGGCTGATGGTTATTTGTCATATTAGAAACATGAATAGTTAGACAAATAAAATAATGGAGTAAATATAATAGAAATAAAGGTGTTTAACTCATATCTGTCATAGCTGCTTATTACTAAACAGCCCTCTCTTCATCTATAGCCAAACAATGGGGCCAAGTCCATTCCGATAAGAGACCGAGGCTTCCTTGTCCAGGTAAACACTGCCACCTTATAGAAAACCTGACAGGTAAAATGTACTTTAGCCAACCCCATAATACGGTGTTCTCAACAGGAGGTTTGATCCACTATGACGTGTTCTGCTGTGTTGTCTCTTCAGACCATGGAGTATGCTGAGCAGAGAACTCCGGTCCTGAATGAGTTCTGTGTGGTGTGTGACGAACCACACGTGTTCCAGAACGGACCCATGCTCCGAGTGAGTACACACCCACGCTCGCGCACATACACAACACATACATACATACGTGCACACACGCCAGACGCACGGCACGCACGCACGGTATGCCTAGGGCTAAACAGTCTACGGAACGTAGGCCTAGACGTACCAGACAGTAGACTGTTTTGGCCCTAGACGTACCAGACAGTAGACTCTTTTGGCCCTAGACGTACCAGACAGTAGACTGTTTTGGCCCTAGACGTACCAGACAGTAGACTGTTTTGGCCCTAGGCGTACCAGACAGTAAACTCTTTTGGCCCTAGACGTACCAGACAGTAGACTGTTTTGGCCCTAGACGTACCAGACAGTAGACTGTTTTGGCCCTAGACGTACCAGACAGTAGACTGTTTTGGCCCTAGACGTACCAGACAGTAGACTGTTTTGGCCCTAGACGTACCAGACAGTAGACTGTTTTGGCCCTAGACGTACCAGACAGTAGACTGTTTTGGCCCTAGACGTACCAGACAGTAGACTGTTTTGACCCTAGACGTACCAGACAGTAGACTGTTTTGGCCCTAGACGTACCAGACAGTAGACTGTTTTGGCCCTAGACGTACCAGACAGTAGACTGTTTTGGCCCTAGACGTACCAGACAGTAGACTGTTTTGGCCCTAGACGTACCAGACAGTAGACTGTTTTGGCCCTAGACGTACCAGACAGTAGACTGTTTTGGCCCTAGACGTACCAGACAGTAGACTGTTTTGGCCCTAGACGTACCAGACAGTAGACTGTTTTGGCCCTAGACGTACCAGACAGTAGACTGTTTTGGCCCTAGACGTACCAGACAGTAGACTCTTTTGGCCCTAGACGTACCAGACAGTAGACTGTTTTGGCCCTAGACGTACCAGACAGTAGACTGTTTTGGCCCTAGACGTACCAGACAGTAGACTGTTTTGGCCCTAGACGTACCAGACAGTAGACTGTTTTGGCCCTAGACGTACCAGACAGTAAACTGTTTTGGCCCTAGGCGTACCAGACAGTAGACTGTTTTGGCCCTAGGCGTACCAGACAGTAGACTGTTTTGGCCCTAGACGTACCAGACAGTAGACTGTTTTGGCCCTAGACGTACCAGACAGTAGACTGTTTTGGCCCTAGACGTACCAGACAGTAGACTGTTTTGGCCCTAGACGTACCAGACAGTAGACTGTTTTGGCCCTAGACGTACCAGACAGTAGACTGTTTTGGCCCTAGACGTACCAGACAGTAGACTCTTTTGGCCCTAGACGTACCAGACAGTAGACTGTTTTGGCCCTAGACGTACCAGACAGTAGACTGTTTTGGCCCTAGACGTACCAGACAGTAGACTGTTTTGGCCCTAGACGTACCAGACAGTAGACTGTTTTGGCCCTAGACGTACCAGACAGTAGACTGTTTTGGCCCTAGACGTACCAGACAGTAGACTGTTTTGGCCCTAGACGTACCAGACAGTAGACTGTTTTGGCCCTAGACGTACCAGACAGTAGACTGTTTTGGCCCTAGACGTACCAGACAGTAGACTGTTTTGGCCCTAGACGTACCAGACAGTAGACTGTTTTGGCCCTAGACGTACCAGACAGTAGACTGTTTTGGCCCTAGACGTACCAGACAGTAGACTGTTTTGGCCCTAGACGTACCAGACAGTAGACTGTTTTGGCCCTAGACGTACCAGACAGTAGACTGTTTTGGCCCTAGACGTACCAGACAGTAGACTGTTTTGGCCCTAGACGTACCAGACAGTAGACTGTTTTGGCCCTAGACGTACCAGACAGTAGACTGTTTTGGCCCTAGACGTACCAGACAGTAGACTGTTTTGGCCCTAGACGTACCAGACAGTAGACTGTTTTGGCCCTAGACGTACCAGACAGTAGACTGTTTTGGCCCTAGGCGTACCAGACAGTAGACTGTTTTGGCCCTAGACGTACCAGACAGTAGACTGTTTTGGCCCTAGACGTACCAGACAGTAGACTGTTTTGGCCCTAGACGTACCAGACAGTAGACTGTTTTGGCCCTAGACGTACCAGACAGTAGACTGTTTTGGCCCTAGACGTACCAGACAGTAGACTGTTTTGGCCCTAGACGTACCAGACAGTAGACTGTTTTGGCCCTAGACGTACCAGACAGTAGACTGTTTTGGCCCTAGACGTACCAGACAGTAGACTGTTTTGGCCCTAGACGTACCAGACAGTAGACTGTTTTGGCCCTAGACGTACCAGACAGTAGACTGTTTTGGCCCTAGACGTACCAGACAGTAGACTGTTTTGGCCCTAGGCGTACCAGACAGTAGACTGTTTTGGCCCTAGACGTACCAGACAGTAGACTGTTTTGGCCCTAGACGTACCAGACAGTAGACTGTTTTGGCCCTAGACGTACCAGACAGTAGACTGTTTTGGCCCTAGACGTACCAGACAGTAGACTGTTTTGGCCCTAGACGTACCAGACAGTAGACTCTTTTGGCCTTAGACGTACCAGACAGTAGACTCTTTTGGCCCTAGACGTACCAGACAGTAGACTGTTTTGGCCCTAGACGTACCAGACAGTAGACTGTTTTGGCCCTAGACGTACCAGACAGTAGACTGTTTTGGCCCTAGGCGTACCAGACAGTAGACTGTTTTGGCCCTAGGCGTACCAGACAGTAAACTGTTTTGGCCCTAGACGTACCAGACAGTAGACTGTTTTGGCCCTAGGCGTACCAGACAGTAGACTGTTTTGGCCCTAGGCGTACCAGACAGTAGACTGTTTTGGCCCTAGGCGTACCAGACAGTAGACTGTTTTGGCCCTAGGCGTACCAGACAGTAAACTGTTTTGGCCCTAGACGTACCAGACAGTAGACTGTTTTGGCCCTAGGCGTACCAGACAGTAAACTCTTTTGGCCCTAGACGTACCAGACAGTAGACTGTTTTGGCCCTAGACGTACCAGACAGTAGACTGTTTTGGCCCTAGACGTACCAGACAGTAGACTGTTTTGGCCCTAGACGTACCAGACAGTAGACTGTTTTGGCCCTAGACGTACCAGACAGTAGACTGTTTTGGCCCTAGACGTACCAGACAGTAGACTGTTTTGGCCCTAGACGTACCAGACAGTAGACTGTTTTGGCCCTAGACGTACCAGACAGTAGACTGTTTTGGCCCTAGACGTACCAGACAGTAGACTGTTTTGGCCCTAGACGTACCAGACAGTAGACTGTTTTGGCCCTAGACGTACCAGACAGTAGACTGTTTTGGCCCTAGACGTACCAGACAGTAGACTGTTTTGGCCCTAGACGTACCAGACAGTAGACTGTTTTGGCCCTAGACGTACCAGACAGTAGACTGTTTTGGCCCTAGACGTACCAGACAGTAGACTGTTTTGGCCCTAGACGTACCAGACAGTAGACTGTTTTGGCCCTAGACGTACCAGACAGTAGACTCTTTTGGCCCTAGACGTACCAGACAGTAGACTGTTTTGGCCCTAGACGTACCAGACAGTAGACTGTTTTGGCCCTAGACGTACCAGACAGTAGACTGTTTTGGCCCTAGACGTACCAGACAGTAGACTGTTTTGGCCCTAGACGTACCAGACAGTAAACTGTTTTGGCCCTAGGCGTACCAGACAGTAGACTGTTTTGGCCCTAGGCGTACCAGACAGTAGACTGTTTTGGCCCTAGGCGTACCAGACAGTAGACTGTTTTGGCCCTAGACGTACCAGACAGTAGACTGTTTTGGCCCTAGACGTACCAGACAGTAGACTGTTTTGGCCCTAGACGTACCAGACAGTAGACTGTTTTGGCCCTAGACGTACCAGACAGTAGACTGTTTTGGCCCTAGACGTACCAGACAGTAGACTCTTTTGGCCCTAGACGTACCAGACAGTAGACTGTTTTGGCCCTAGACGTACCAGACAGTAGACTGTTTTGGCCCTAGACGTACCAGACAGTAGACTGTTTTGGCCCTAGACGTACCAGACAGTAGACTGTTTTGGCCCTAGACGTACCAGACAGTAGACTGTTTTGGCCCTAGACGTACCAGACAGTAGACTGTTTTGGCCCTAGACGTACCAGACAGTAGACTGTTTTGGCCCTAGGCGTACCAGACAGTAAACTGTTTTGGCCCTAGACGTACCAGACAGTAGACTGTTTTGGCCCTAGACGTACCAGACAGTAGACTGTTTTGGCCCTAGACGTACCAGACAGTAGACTGTTTTGGCCCTAGACGTACCAGACAGTAGACTGTTTTGGCCCTAGACGTACCAGACAGTAGACTGTTTTGGCCCTAGACGTACCAGACAGTAGACTGTTTTGGCCCTAGACGTACCAGACAGTAGACTGTTTTGGCCCTAGACGTACCAGACAGTAGACTGTTTTGGCCCTAGACGTACCAGACAGTAGACTGTTTTGGCCCTAGACGTACCAGACAGTAGACTGTTTTGGCCCTAGGCGTACCAGACAGTAGACTGTTTTGGCCCTAGGCGTACCAGACAGTAGACTGTTTTGGCCCTAGACGTACCAGACAGTAGACTGTTTTGGCCCTAGACGTACCAGACAGTAGACTGTTTTGGCCCTAGACGTACCAGACAGTAGACTGTTTTGGCCCTAGACGTACCAGACAGTAGACTGTTTTGGCCCTAGACGTACCAGACAGTAGACTCTTTTGGCCCTAGACGTACCAGACAGTAGACTGTTTTGGCCCTAGACGCACCAGACAGTAGACTGTTTTGGCCCTAGACGTACCAGACAGTAGACTGTTTTGGCCCTAGACGTACCAGACAGTAGACTGTTTTGGCCCTAGACGTACCAGAAAGTAGACTGTTTTGGCCCTAGACGTACCAGACAGTAGACTGTTTTGGCCCTAGACGTACCAGACAGTAGACTGTTTTGGCCCTAGACGTACCAGACAGTAGACTGTTTTGGCCCTAGACGTACCAGACAGTAGACTGTTTTGGCCCTAGACGTACCAGACAGTAGACTGTTTTGGCCCTAGGCGTACCAGACAGTAGACTGTTTTGGCCCTAGACGTACCAGACAGTAGACTGTTTTGGCCCTAGACGTACCAGACAGTAGACTGTTTTGGCCCTAGACGTACCAGACAGTAGACTGTTTTGGCCCTAGACGTACCAGACAGTAGACTGTTTTGGCCCTAGGCGTACCAGACAGTAGACTGTTTTGGCCCTAGACGTACCAGACAGTAGACTGTTTTGGCCCTAGACGTACCAGACAGTAGACTGTTTTGGCCCTAGGCGTACCAGACAGTAGACTGTTTTGGCCCTAGGCGTACCAGACAGTAAACTGTTTTGGCCCTAGACGTACCAGACAGTAGACTGTTTTGGCCCTAGGCGTACCAGACAGTAGACTGTTTTGGCCCTAGGCGTACCAGACAGTAGACTGTTTTGGCCCTAGGCGTACCAGACAGTAGACTGTTTTGGCCCTAGGCGTACCAGACAGTAAACTGTTTTGGCCCTAGACGTACCAGACAGTAGACTGTTTTGGCCCTAGGCGTACCAGACAGTAAACTCTTTTGGCCCTAGACGTACCAGACAGTAGACTGTTTTGGCCCTAGACGTACCAGACAGTAGACTGTTTTGGCCCTAGACGTACCAGACAGTAGACTGTTTTGGCCCTAGACGTACCAGACAGTAGACTGTTTTGGCCCTAGACGTACCAGACAGTAGACTGTTTTGGCCCTAGACGTACCAGACAGTAGACTGTTTTGGCCCTAGACGTACCAGACAGTAGACTGTTTTGGCCCTAGACGTACCAGACAGTAGACTGTTTTGGCCCTAGACGTACCAGACAGTAGACTGTTTTGGCCCTAGACGTACCAGACAGTAGACTGTTTTGGCCCTAGACGTACCAGACAGTAGACTGTTTTGGCCCTAGACGTACCAGACAGTAGACTGTTTTGGCCCTAGACGTACCAGACAGTAGACTGTTTTGGCCCTAGACGTACCAGACAGTAGACTGTTTTGGCCCTAGACGTACCAGACAGTAGACTGTTTTGGCCCTAGACGTACCAGACAGTAGACTGTTTTGGCCCTAGACGTACCAGACAGTAGACTCTTTTGGCCCTAGACGTACCAGACAGTAGACTGTTTTGGCCCTAGACGTACCAGACAGTAGACTGTTTTGGCCCTAGACGTACCAGACAGTAGACTGTTTTGGCCCTAGACGTACCAGACAGTAGACTGTTTTGGCCCTAGACGTACCAGACAGTAAACTGTTTTGGCCCTAGACGTACCAGACAGTAGACTGTTTTGGCCCTAGGCGTACCAGACAGTAGACTGTTTTGGCCCTAGGCGTACCAGACAGTAGACTGTTTTGGCCCTAGGCGTACCAGACAGTAGACTGTTTTGGCCCTAGACGTACCAGACAGTAGACTGTTTTGGCCCTAGACGTACCAGACAGTAGACTGTTTTGGCCCTAGACGTACCAGACAGTAGACTGTTTTGGCCCTAGACGTACCAGACAGTAGACTGTTTTGGCCCTAGACGTACCAGACAGTAGACTCTTTTGGCCCTAGACGTACCAGACAGTAGACTGTTTTGGCCCTAGACGTACCAGACAGTAGACTGTTTTGGCCCTAGACGTACCAGACAGTAGACTGTTTTGGCCCTAGACGTACCAGACAGTAGACTGTTTTGGCCCTAGACGTACCAGACAGTAGACTGTTTTGGCCCTAGGCGTACCAGACAGTAAACTGTTTTGGCCCTAGACGTACCAGACAGTAGACTGTTTTGGCCCTAGACGTACCAGACAGTAGACTGTTTTGGCCCTAGACGTACCAGACAGTAGACTGTTTTGGCCCTAGACGTACCAGACAGTAGACTGTTTTGGCCCTAGACGTACCAGACAGTAGACTGTTTTGGCCCTAGACGTACCAGACAGTAGACTGTTTTGGCCCTAGACGTACCAGACAGTAGACTGTTTTGGCCCTAGACGTACCAGACAGTAGACTGTTTTGGCCCTAGACGTACCAGACAGTAGACTGTTTTGGCCCTAGACGTACCAGACAGTAGACTGTTTTGGCCCTAGACGTACCAGACAGTAGACTGTTTTGGCCCTAGACGTACCAGACAGTAGACTGTTTTGGCCCTAGACGTACCAGACAGTAGACTGTTTTGGCCCTAGACGTACCAGACAGTAGACTGTTTTGGCCCTAGGCGTACCAGACAGTAGACTGTTTTGGCCCTAGGCGTACCAGACAGTAGACTGTTTTGGCCCTAGGCGTACCAGACAGTAGACTGTTTTGGCCCTAGGCGTACCAGACAGTAAACTGTTTTGGCCCTAGACGTACCAGACAGTAGACTGTTTTGGCCCTAGGCGTACCAGACAGTAAACTCTTTTGGCCCTAGACGTACCAGACAGTAGACTGTTTTGGCCCTAGACGTACCAGACAGTAGACTGTTTTGGCCCTAGACGTACCAGACAGTAGACTCTTTTGGCCCTAGACGTACCAGACAGTATACTCTTTTGGCCCTAGACGTACCAGACAGTAGACTGTTTTGGCCCTAGACGTACCAGACAGTAGACTGTTTTGGCCCTAGGCGTACCAGACAGTAGACTGTTTTGGCCCTAGGCGTACCAGACAGTAGACTGTTTTGGCCCTAGGCGTACCAGACAGTAAACTGTTTTGGCCCTAGACGTACCAGACAGTAGACTGTTTTGGCCCTAGGCGTACCAGACAGTAGACTGTTTTGGCCCTAGGCGTACCAGACAGTAGACTGTTTTGGCCCTAGGCGTACCAGACAGTAGACTGTTTTGGCCCTAGGCGTACCAGACAGTAAACTGTTTTGGCCCTAGACGTACCAGACAGTAGACTGTTTTGGCCCTAGGCGTACCAGACAGTAAACTCTTTTGGCCCTAGACGTACCAGACAGTAGACTGTTTTGGCCCTAGACGTACCAGACAGTAGACTGTTTTGGCCCTAGACGTACCAGACAGTAGACTCTTTTGGCCCTAGACGTACCAGACAGTATACTCTTTTGGCCCTAGACGTACCAGACAGTAGACTGTTTTGGCCCTAGACGTACCAGACAGTAGACTGTTTTGGCCCTAGGCGTACCAGACAGTAGACTGTTTTGGCCCTAGGCGTACCAGACAGTAGACTGTTTTGGCCCTAGGCGTACCAGACAGTAAACTGTTTTGGCCCTAGACGTACCAGACAGTAGACTGTTTTGGCCCTAGGCGTACCAGACAGTAGACTGTTTTGGCCCTAGGCGTACCAGACAGTAGACTGTTTTGGCCCTAGGCGTACCAGACAGTAGACTGTTTTGGCCCTAGGCGTACCAGACAGTAAACTGTTTTGGCCCTAGACGTACCAGACAGTAGACTGTTTTGGCCCTAGGCGTACCAGACAGTAAACTCTTTTGGCCCTAGACGTACCAGACAGTAGACTGTTTTGGCCCTAGACGTACCAGACAGTAGACTGTTTTGGCCCTAGACGTACCAGACAGTAGACTGTTTTGGCCCTAGACGTACCAGACAGTAGACTGTTTTGGCTCTAGACGTACCAGACAGTAGACTGTTTTGGCTCTAGACGTACCAGACAGTAGACTGTTTTGGCCCTCGACGTAGCGTCCAGTAGACTGTTTTGGCCCTAGGTGTACCAGACAGTAGACTGTTTTGGCCCTAGGCTTTAGGAGAATCACTGTGGATCACGGTCATGAGTCCTCCTAATGATACGACTATAGATCACTGTCCTGAGTCCTAATGATACAACTATAGATCACTGTCCTGAGTCCTAATGATACAACTATAGATCACTGTCCTGAGTCCTAATGATACAACTATAGATCACTGTCCTGAGTCCTAATGATACGACTATACATCACTGTCCTGAGTCCTAATGATACAACTACAGATCACTGTCCTGAGTCCTAATGAAACAACTATAGATCACTGTCCTGAGTCCTAATGATACAACTATAGATCACTGTCCTGAGTCCTAATGATACAACTATAGATCACTGTCCTGAGTCCTAATGATACAACTATAGATCACTGTCCTGAGTCCTAATGATATTATCAGGATAAGGTAAGACCCAGATGCAGACCGTGTTGAAGTAACAATGTTTATTACAGCAACAGAGGCAAAGGTACAGGACGGTAGGTAGGCTCAGGGTCAGGTCAGGCAGAGGTTGGAAATCCAGATATGGGCAAGGTACAGGATGGCAGGCAGGCTCAGGGTCAGGGGCAGGCAGAGTGGTCAGGTGGGCGGGTTCAGGGTCAGGACAGGCAAGGGTCACAAACCAGGAGGGTGAGAAAAAGAGAGGCTAGGAAAAGACAGGAGCTGACAGGACAAACGCTGGTAAGCTTGACGAACAAGACGAACTGGCAACAGACAAACAGAAAACACAGGTATAAGTACACATGGGATAATGGGGAAGATGGGCGACACCTGGAGGGGCGTGGAGACAAGTACAAAGACAGGTGAAACAGATCAGGGCATGACAGTACCCTCCTCTAGGGGCGCCACCTGGCGTCCTACCCGGGCGCATACCTGGTTGACCGGGGTGTCGGCGGTGGAAGTCGGCGATGAGGGCTGGGTCCAGGATGTCTCCAGCGAGGACCCAGCACCTCTCCTCCGGGCCATAACCCTCCCAACCAGGTACTGGAAACCCCCGCCCCGTAGTCGAACCCTCAGGAGTCGTCTCACCGTGTACGCCGGATGGCCATCGACGACGCGTGGAGGAGGGGTGGGCCTGGAAATGGAAGACAGGGACTGTGAGATATGGGCTTGATACGGGACACATGAAAGGTGGGGTGTATACGAAGGGCAGAAGGTATGCCGACCTCCTCTTCCTGCTCAGGGAAGAGCGGGGGCTGGTACCCCAGGGAACACTCGAAGGGAGATAGGCCCGTGGCAGAGCAGGGAAGGGTGTTGCGGGTGTATTCGACCCACACAAGCTGCTGACTCCAGGTGGTTGGGTTGGAGGAGACCAGGCAGCGCAGGGTGGTCTCGAGGTCCTGGTTTGCTCGCTCCGACTGGCCGTTGGACTTGGGGTGGAACCCGGAGGACAGGCTGGCCGACGACCCAATGCAGAATGCCTTCCAGAACTGGGGCGAGAACTGAGGACCCCGGTCGGAGACCATGTCTACGGGCAGTCCATGGATCCGGAAGACGTGCTGCACCATGAGCTGGGCCATCTCTTTGATAGAGGGTAGTTTGGGGAGAGGAATGAAGTGGGCGGCTTTGGAAAACCGATCCACTACGGTCAGGATGGTGGTGTTGCCATCAGACGGGGGGGAAGACCCGTGAAAACGTCCAGGGAGATGTGAGACCAGGGATTGTGAGGGACAGGCAGAGGTTGGCGGAGACCAGCCGGAGCTTGCCGAGGAGTCTTGTTCTGTGCACAAACTGTGTAAGCGGCGACGAATGTGGACACGTCCGGGACCATGGTAGGCCACCAAAAGCGCTATCGCACAGATGCCAGGGTCCGACGGGCGCCAGCCTGGAGGGAACGGGAACGAACATCCACCTGATCGCAAATGAGCAGCACAACCATTCATTACAATCTAGCTACAAGGCATGCAAGATATCCGTCATGATAATCTGATCCCATTTATGTGGTGTGTCCACCCCACAGCCCACAGTGTGTGAGCGGGAACTGTGTGTGTTTGCCTTTCAAACACTGGGGGTGATGAACGAGGCAGCCGACGAGATCGCCACAGGAGCTCAGGTACAACACACACACACACACACACACACATAAACACACACACACACACACACACACACACACACACACACACACACACACACACACACACACACACACACACACACACACACACACACACACACACACAGAGTTTAACCAGCCCTCCTGTTTCCTAGGTGGTGGATCTGTTGGTGTCCATGTGTAGATCTGCTCTAGAGTCTCCCAGGAAAGTGGTCATCTTTGAGCCATATCCCTCCGTGGTGGATCCGTGTGACTCCCAGGCACTGGCCTTCAACCCCAGGGTATGGTTTACTAACCCTGAACCTATTAACAGGCCTTCAACCCCAGGGTATGGGTTACTAACCCTGAACCTACTAACAGGCCTTCAACCCTAGGGTATGGGGTACTAACCCTGAACCTACTAACAGCCTTCAACCCCAGGGTATGGGGTACTAACCCTGAACCTACTAACAGCCTTCAACCCCAGGGTATGGGGTACTAACCCTGAACCTACTAACAGGCCTTCAACCCCAGGGTATGGTTTACTAAACCTGAACCTACTAACAGCCTTCAACCCCAGGGTATGGTTTACTAACCCTGAACCTACTAACAGGCCTTCAACTCCAGCGTAAAGGGCAATACGCTAATTATTATCATCTACCTTAAGGCACAGGCCAAAAAACAATGTACTTGAAGATTTATAGTCTACTGTTTATAAGGTGATGTCTGAAAGAATCCCATTGACTTGAATACCCAGAGGACTGTTGCTGTTTTTGTTGATTCCTGCTGAATTGAACTGTCCTTTTTAAAGTGGTGCAGTACTGCCTCTGATGCATCGCCCTGCTGTCTGGTAGGCTGTAGACTACAAGGTGGTGTGTTTTATTGGATGGACTGCAGTGATGATGATGATGATGATGATGATGATGATGATTGTGGTTCATTTCAGAAAAAGGACTATGACCGAGTGATGAGAGCCCTTGACAGCCTTACCTCTATCAGAGAAATGTCCCAGGTAACTAACCCTTGACAGTCTTACCTCTATCAGAGAAATGTCCCAGGTAACTAACCCTACCTCTATCAGAGAAATGTCCCAGGTAACTAACCCTTGACAGTCTTACCTCTATCAGAGAAATGTCCCAGGTAACTAACCCTTGACAGTCTTACCTCTATCAGAGAAATGTCCCAGGTAACTAACCCTTGACAGTCTTACCTCTATCAGAGAAATGTCCCAGGTAACTAACCCTAACCAGTCTTACCTCTATCAGAGAAATGTCCCAGGTAACTAACCCTTGACAGTCTTACCTCTATCAGAGAAATGTCCCAGGTAACTAACCCTTGACAGTCTTACCTCTATCAGAGAAATGTCCCAGGTAACTAACCCTTGACAGCCTTACCTCTATCAGAGAAATGTCCCAGGTAACTAACCCTTGACAGTCTTACCTCTATCAGAGAAATGTCCCAGGTAACTAACCCTTGACAGCCTTACCTCTACCAGAGAAATGTCCCAGGTAACTAACCCTAACCAGTCTTACCTCTATCAGAGAAATGTCCCAGGTAACTAACCCTTGACAGTCTTACCTCTATCAGAGAAATGTCCCAGGTAACTAACCCTAACCAGTCTTACCTCTATCAGAGAAATGTCCCAGGTAACTAACCCTTGACAGTCTTACCTCTATCAGAGAAATGTCCCAGGTAACTAACCCTTGACAGTCTTACCTCTATCAGAGAAATGTTCCAGGTAACTAACCCTAACCAGTCTTACCTCTATCAGAGAAATGTCCCATGTAACTAACCCTTGACAGTCTTACCTCTATCAGATAAATGTCCCAGGTAACTAACCCTTGACAGTCTTACCTCTATCAGAGAAATGTCCCAGGTAACTAACCCTTGACAGTCTCACCTCTATCAGATAAATGTCCCAGGTAACTAACCCTTGACAGTCTTACCTCTATCAGATAAATGTCCCAGGTAACTAACCCTAACCAGTCTCACCTCTACCAGAGAAATGTTCCAGGTAACTGTATGGAGACTTCACATTTACTATACAGGGCAATGTCACCTTATGGCATGACTCCGTCTTATATAGCATTATAGAGCCTTTTGGCAATGTCA
This sequence comes from Salvelinus alpinus, assembly GCF_045679555.1. Classification (NCBI taxonomy): domain Eukaryota; kingdom Metazoa; phylum Chordata; class Actinopteri; order Salmoniformes; family Salmonidae; genus Salvelinus; species Salvelinus alpinus. The sequence goes on from NC_092090.1 coordinate 99,597,958, forward strand.
ACTTATAATGTTATTGTACAATGTTCAACATCTACAACACACACGTATACACAAACACACATACACACACACACATGCATACACAAACACACATACACACACACATGCATACACAAACACACATACACACACACACGCCTACACAAACACACATACACACACATGCATACACAAACACACGCATACACAAACACACACACACGCATACACACACACGCATCCACACATGCATACACACACACGCATACACACACACACACGCATACACATACACACACACACACACGCATACACACATGCATACACACACACGCATACACACACACACACGCATACACACACACACACGCATACAAACACACACACACGCACACACACAGGCATAATTCACCCTGGCTCTCATCCCCGTCCATGCCTCTGTAGCTGTGTGTTCTTAAACCAGCAGAGTTAAATAACCCTAGTTAGAAGATTATTGTTTCTCTACAGGCACCTTACCTTGAGGTCAAGAGGCAGATGGACAAGCATGATCCTTTAGCTCACCCCTTACTGCAATGGTAAGAAACCACTTACTGCAATGGTAAGAATCTCCTTACTGCAATGGTAAGAATCTCCTTACTGCAATGGTAAGAATATCCTTACTGCAATGGTAAGAAACCACTTACTGCAATGGACGGAATCCCTTCCTTCATTCTCTCCACCTAAACACAGGTGGAACACAGCCTCCACCTAAACACAGGTGGAACACAGCCTCCACCTAAACACAGGTGGAACACAGCCTCCACCTAAACACAGGTGGAACACAGCCTCCACCTAAACACAGGTGGAACACAGCCTCCACCTAAACACAGGTGGAACACAGCCTCCACCTAAACCAAAAACACAGCCTCCACCTAAACACAGGTGGAACACAGCCTCCACCTAAACACAGGTGGAACACAGCCTCCACCTAAACACAGGTGGAACACAGCCTCCACCTAAACACAGGTGGAACACAGCCTCCACCTAAACCAAAAACACAGCCTTCATTTCAGTCACCACAATCAGTAAAAAGTGACGGTAAGCCTCACGTCCATCCAACCCCATCCTGACTCCTGACTTACCATTTTCTACCATTGTGTACCATTGTTATTATATTTTCTACCATTGTGTACCATTGTTATTATATCTTCTACCATCGTGTACCATTGAGACAGAGGAGTCAGAAACACTGGCTGACGTATTGAAAGTACACAGACGAACATCATGTAGACGAATACATTTTTACCAGAAATACTTTAACACATGAGGAGATGGGAATATCGATGGTCAATGAATGGAGGAATGTATTATTCCCTGACCAGAAGACTGTGGACCAATCGCGTTCACGTTGTCATGCTGCGTCACGCGGTTGCTAAGCTAATGGCCACGCAAGCCCCTTCTAAAAGTCAGGGCACGAGCACAGAATGCACCACGCGGCCCAGAATGCACCACGCGGCCCAGAATGCACCACACGGCCCAGAATGCACCACACGGCCCATTAAACAACGTATGGCCGTGTACACAATGGGTGGTAATACGTATCCAATGGAGTTTCCCCCATCTCTTCATTTCTTAAAATATTTCTGATTTCACCACCCACGGAAACTGTATGATTTTAACACTTACAGAAATATACAACAAAAGTCAGGTTTACTGTAAGTGTTATATTACAAAGTGTTAAGACTGTAACCATTTTTCTTATCCCCCCCCCCCCCCCCCCCCCAGGGTAATATCCAGTAACAGATCACACATCGTCAAACTTCCAGTTACCAGAGTGAGTTTTATATTCCGTTCAATACACCTTGATGTACCTCCTCAGGGGCAATTAAGAGCTTTTAAATAAAATTGAAATTGCGTGGTTTGTCCTTTTAAGAGAAGATGAGATAAATACTAGAACTGAATATTGGTTTGATACCACATTGTTCATTTTACTGGCATTCTCCATCAAATGGTCTAATTACTGAATAATTCAATCCATATGAAAAAGTGTTTCAGTTATGTAGAGGGTTGAACAGGACGTTATACAGATTTTTAAAAACAATCCCTGGTGATGATATTTCTACATTTATGGTGATTAAGTCTGGTTTAACCTTCATCTTCCTAGACATGATGTGATATCTCTACATTTATGGTGATTAAGTCTGGCTGAATTCAAATACTGAGCTATATTGTATGCTCAAAACAAAATGGGATATAATATTAGTTTATACTAATACAATTGCTCAGAGAAAGAGATTTTGTCATTTTTATTTTTCTCTCAAAAAGATAGGTCACCTTGCGAGGATAATGACACCGGGCCTTTTTCAACAACAATACAGAATCTGATTCCAGAACACATTGGGAGGGATCTTAGACCCGTTCCTCTATAACAGAATCTGATTCTAGAACACATTGGGAGGGATCTTAGACCCGTTCCTCTATAACAGAATCTGATTCTAGAACACATTGGGAGGGATCTTAGACCCGTTCCTCTATAACAGAATCTGATTCCAGAACACATTGGGAGGGATCTTAGACCCGTTCCTCTATACAGAATCTGATTCCAGAACACATTGGGAGGGATCTTAGACCCGTTCCTCTATACAGAATCTGATTCCAGAACACATTGGGAGGGATCTTAGACCCGTTCCTCTATAACAGAATCTGATTCCAGAACACATTGGGAGGGATCTTAGACCCGTTCCTCTATAACAGAATCTGATTCTAGAACACATTGGGAGGGATCTTAGACCCGTTCCTCTATACAGAATCTGATTCCAGAACACATTGGGAGGGATCTTAGACCCGGTCCTCTATAACAGAATCTGATTCCAGAACACATTGGGAGGGATCTTAGACCCGTTCCTCTATACAGAATCTGATTCCAGAACACATTGGAAGGGATCTTAGACCCGTTCCTCTATAACAGAATCTGATTCCAGAACACATTGGGAGGGATCTTAGACCCGTTCCTCTATACAGAATCTGATTCCAGAACACATTGGGAGGGATCTTAGACCCGTTCCTCTATAACAGAATCTGATTCCAGAACACATTGGGAGGGATCTTAGACCCGTCCTCTATAACAGAATCTGATTCCAGAACACATTGGGAGGGATCTTAGACCCGTTCCTCTATAACAGAATCTGATTCTAGAACACATTGGGAGGGATCTTAGACCCGTTCCTCTATAACAGAATCTGATTCCAGAACACATTGGGAGGGATCTTAGACCCATCCCTCTATAACAGAATCTGATTCCAGAACACATTGGGAGGGATCTTAGACCCGTACCTCTATACAGAATCTGATTCCAGAACACATTGGAAGGGATCTTAGACCCGTTCCTCTATAACAGAATCTGATTCCAGAACACATTGGGAGGGATCTTAGACCCGTTCCTCTATACAGAATCTGATTCTAGAACACATTGGGAGGGATCTTAGACCCGTTTCTCTATACAGAATCTGATTCCAGAACACATTGGGAGGGATCTTAGACCCGTTCCTCTATACAGAATCTGATTCCAGAACACATTGGGAGGGATCTTAGACCCGTGCCTCTATAACAGAATCTGATTCTAGAACACATTGGGAGGGATCTTAGACCCGTTCCTCTATAACAGAATCTGATTCCAGAACACATTGGGAGGGATCTTAGACCCGTTCCTCTATAACAGAATCTGATTCCAGAACACATTGGGAGGGATCTTAGACCCGTTCCTCTATAACAGAATCTGATTCCAGAACACATTGGGAGGGATCTTAGACCCGTTCCTCTATAACCGAATCTGATTCTAGAACACATTGGGAGGGATCTTAGACCCGTTCCTCTATAACAGTATCTGATTCCAGAACACATTGGGAGGGATCTTAGACCCGTTCCTCTATAACAGAATCTGATTCTAGAACACATTGGGAGGGATCTTAGACCCGTTCCTCTATAACAGAATCTGATTCCAGAACACATTGGGAGGGATCTTAGACCCGTACCTCTATAACCGAATCTGATTCTAGAACACATTGGGAGGGATCTTAGACCCGTTCCTCTATAACAGAATCTGATTCCAGAACACATTGGGAGGGATCTTAGACCCGTTCCTCTATAACCGAATCTGATTCTAGAACACATTGGGAGGGATCTTAGACCCGTTCCTCTATAACAGTATCTGATTCCAGAACACATTGGGAGGGATCTTAGACCCGTTCCTCTATAACAGAATCTGATTCTAGAACACATTGGGAGGGATCTTAGACCCGTTCCTCTATAACAGAATCTGATTCCAGAACACATTGGGAGGGATCTTAGACCCGTACCTCTATAACCGAATCTGATTCTAGAACACATTGGGAGGGATCTTAGACCCGTTCCTCTATAACAGAATCTGATTCCAGAACACATTGGGAGGGATCTTAGACCCGTTCCTCTATAACAGAATCTTTCCAGATCGTTGATATCCTTCATCTGTTCTGATGGACTGAGCCTCTGCAATTCAAACCACAGTGTTTCAATGGGGTTTAAGTCCGGAGAGATGAGATGGACATTGCAAAATGTTGATTTTTTTGTGACCAATTAACAATTTATTTGTGGATTTTGATGTGTGCTTGGTTGATTGTCTTGCTGTAAAATGTACTTGCGGCCAAGTTTCACCCTCATGGCATGGGTAACCAGGTTTTTTGGTTTAAAATGTCCTGGTACTTGGTAAAGTTCATGATCCCATTGACCTTAACAAGGGCCCAGGACCAGTGGAAGCACAATATCCCATAACATCAAAGATCCACCGCCAACCACTGGTGTGCCTGGACAAAGAGCTCTATTTTAATGTAGTGCACTACTTTATATGGCACTTTATATGGCACCCTATTCCCTATGCACTACTTTTGATAGAGGGAATAGGGTGTCATTTAGGATGCATCCTGTAAGTGATAAGTCTCTTTGTGTCTCTCTGTCACGACTGCAGCAACTGAAGTTCATGCATAGCCCGCACCAGTTCCTTCTACTCAGCAGTCCTCCTGCCAAAGAGTCCAACTTCCGAGCTGCCAAAAACCTCTTTGGAAGTACCTTTGCTTTCCAGTAGGACCGTTTTCTTACATCTACCAGTAGCTAGCTTACACATCAGCCCCACACTCATGAACGCAACACAATGTGTTTTACTCTTGTAATTTTACACTGACAACTGTTTTGTTTTCAGAATATGTTTTCAGGATATATTTTCAGAATATATTTTCAGGATATATTTTCAGAATATGTTTTCAGGATATGTTTTCAGGATATATTTTCAGAATATGTTTTCAGGATATGTTTTCAGGATATGTTTTCAGGATATGTTTTCAGAATATGTTTTCAGGATATATTTTCAGAATATGTTTTCAGAATATGTTTTCAGAATATGTTTTCAGGATATGTTTTCAGAATATGTTTTCAGGATATGTTTTCAGGATATATTTTCAGAATATGTTTTCAGGATATGTTTTCAGGATATGTTTTCAGGATATGTTTTCAGGATATGTTTTCAGAATATGTTTTCAGGATATGTTTTCAGGATATGTTTTCAGAATATGTTTTCAGGATATGTTTTCAGGATATGTTTTCAGGATATGTTTTCAGGGTATGTTTTCAGAATGTGTTTTCAGGATATGTTTTCAGGATATGTTTTCAGGATATGTTTTCAGAATGTGTTTTCAGGATATGTTTTCAGAATATGTTTTCAGAATATGTTTTCAGAATGTGTTTTCAGGATATGTTTTCAGGATATATTTTCAGGATATGTTTTCAGGATATGTTTTCAGGATATGTTTTCAGGATATGTTTTCAGAATGTGTTTTCAGGATATGTTTTCAGAATATGTTTTCAGAATATGTTTTCAGAATGTGTTTTCAGGATATGTTTTCAGGATATATTTTCAGAATATGTTTTCAGGATATGTTTTCAGGATATGTTTTCAGGATATGTTTTCAGGATATGTTATCAGGATATGTTTTCAGAATGTGTTTTCAGAATATGTTTTCAGAATATGTTTTCAGAATATGTTTTCAGAATATATTTTCAGAATATGTTTTCAGGATATGTTTTCAGGATATGTTTTCAGAATATGTTTTCAGGATATGTTTTCAGAATGTGTTTTCAGAATATGTTTTCAGAATATGTTTTCAGGATATGTTTTCAGGATATGTTTTCAGGATATGTTATCAGGATATGTTTTCAGAATATGTTTTCAGAATATGTTTTCAGAATATGTTTTCAGAATATGTTTTCAGGATATGTTATCAGAATATGTTTTCAGGATATGTTATCAGAATATGTTTTCAGGATATGTTATCAGAATATATTTTCAGAATATGTTTTCAGAATATGTTTTCAGGATATGTTATCAGAATATATTTTCAGAATATGTTTTCAGGATATGTTTTCAGGATATATTTTCAGAATATGTTTTCAGAATATGTTTTCAGGATATGTTATCAGAATATATTTTCAGAATATGTTTTCAGGATATGTTATCAGAATATATTTTCAGAATATGTTTTCAGGATATGTTTTCAGGATATATTTTCAGAATATGTTTTCAGAATATGTTTTCAGGATATGTTATCAGAATATATTTTCAGAATATGTTTTCAGAATATGTTTTCAGGATATATTTTCAGAATATGTTTTCAGAATATGTTTTCAGGATATGTTATCAGAATATATTTTCAGAATATGTTTTCAGAATATGTTTTCAGGATATGTTATCAGAATATATTTTCAGAATATGTTTTCAGGATATGTTTTCAGGATATATTATCAGGATATATTTTCAGAATATATTTTCAGAATATGTTTTCAGAATATGTTTTCAGAATATGTTTTCAGAATATGTTTTCAGGATATGTTTTCAGGATATATTTTCAGAATATGTTTTCAGAATATGTTTTCAGAATATGTTATCAGGATATATTTTCAGAATATATTTTCAGAATATGTTTTCAGAATATGTTTTCAGGATATGTTTTCAGAATGTGTTTTCAGAATATGTTTTCAGGATATATTTTCAGAATATGTTTTCAGGAGTGACTTTGCTCTTTTTAATGGAAGAATAGGTAACACTTTACATAAAGCGTGTATGTATATTGCATTATGATGCAGTTATAATGCTTTGGAGGATTTGAGCGACACCTTTATAATATATTTTAATATATTTCATATATTTTAATTCTCTCCTCAGTGGTTCTCACATAGAGAATTGGCACTCCATTTTGAGGAACGGTTTGGTGGTTGCATCCAACACAAGACTTCAGGTAAAAATAAAACATCCGAGGAGGTTCTGTATACACTGTGTTTATCAACCCTCTAAAGGCACAAACTGTGATTTGAAATGCCTGGCCCTGTGACTAGTTTGTTTGGTAAACTGTGGGCTGGGGCTGAGGAAATGTAACCCATAACCGTTCAAGGATACACTGTGCTTATCCACCTAACACTTATTTGCTTGCAATCCACAGTTACCATACATATTTAATATACAGTACATTGCATATTGCATGATAAAGTAGAAGTGACAGCGTTTTAACTACTTTGCAGATACGAACAGACAATCATAATAATATCAGTGAAAAATATCAAATCCCGAGTTTGTGCCACGAAAAACAGCTTTATAAGAGCTTTTAAAAATAGGTTCTGTGTGACTCAACGTTCCGTGACGAAGAGAACAGCTTTGTTGTCAGAATACATTTTACATTTACATTTTAGTCATTTAGCAGACGCTGTTATCCAGAGCGACTTACAGTAGAGTGCATACATTTTATAACATTTTTTTTTACATACTGAGACAAGGATATCCCTACCGGCCAAACCCTCCCTACCGGCCAAACCCTCCCTAACCCGGACGACGCTATGCCAATTGTGCGTCGCCCCGCGGATCTCCCGGTTGCGGCCGGCTGCGACAGAGCCTGGGCGCGAACCCAGCCCAGCCTGGGCGTGAACCCAGAGACTCTGGTGGCGCAGCTAGCACTGCGATGCAGTGCCCTAGACCACTGCGCCACCCGGGAGATCTCCCGGGTCTCCCGCCACCTGGGAGACCCGGGAGAATAGATGGATGCAGTTCAACACATGATTCATATACAGTGGGGAGAACAAGTATTTGATACACTGCCGATTTTGCAGGTTTTCCTACTTACAAAGCATGTAGAGGTCTGTAATTATTATCATAGGTACACTTCAACTATGAGAGACGGAATCTAAAACAAAAATCCAGAAAATCACATTGTATGATTTTTAAGTAATTAATTTGCATTTTATTGCATGACATAAGTATTTGATACATCAGAAAAGCAGAACTTAATATTTGGTACAGAAACCTTTGTTTGCAATTACAGAGATCATACGATTCCTGTAGTTCTTGACTAGGTTTGCACACACTGCAGCAGGGATTTTGGCCCACTCCTCCCTACAGATCTTCTCCAGATCCTTCAGGTTTCGGGGCTGTCGCTGGGCAATACGGACTTTCAGCTCCCTCCAAAGATTTTCTATTGGGTTCAGGTCTGGAGACTGGCTAGGCCACTCCAGGACCTTGAGATGCTTCTTACGGAGCCACTCCTTAGTTGCCATGGCTGTGTGCTTCGTGTCGTTGTCATGCTGGAAGACCCAGCCACGACCCATCTTCAATGCTCTTACTGAGGGAAGGAGGTTGTTGGCCAAGATCTCGCGATACATGGCCCCATCCATCCTCCCCTCAATACGGTGCAGTCGTCCTGTCCCCTTTGCAGAAAAGCATCCCCAAAGAATGATGTTTCCACCTCCATGCTTCACGGTTGGGATGGTGTTCTTGGGGTTGTACTCATACTTCTTCTTCCTCCAAACACGGCGAGTGGAGTTAGACCAAAAAGCTCTATTTTTGTCTCATCAGACCACATGACCTTCTCCCATTCCTCCTCTGGATCATCCAGATGGTCATTGGCAAACTTCAGACAGGCCTGGACATGCACTGGCTTAAGCAGGGGGACCTTGCGTGCGCTGCAGGATTTTAATCCATGACGGCGTAGTGTGTTACTAATGGTTTTCTTTGAGACTGTGGTCCCAGCTCTCTTCAGGTCATTGACCAGGTCCTGCCGTGTAGTTCTGGGCTGATCCCTCACCTTCCTCATGATCATTGATGCCCCACGAGGTGAAATCTTGCATGGAGCCCCAGACCGAGGGTGATTGACCGTCATCTTGAACTTCTTCCATTTTCTAATAATTGCGCCAACAGTTATTTCCTTCTCACCAAGCTGCTTGCCTATTGTCCTGTAGCCCATCCCAGCCTTGTGCAGGTCTACAATTTTATCCCTGATGTCCTTACACAGCTCTCTGGTCTTGGTCATTGTGGAGAGGTTGGAATCTGTTTGATTGTGTGTGGACAGGTGTCTTTTATACAGGTAACGAGTTCAAACAGGTGCAGTTAATACAGGTAATAAGTGGAGAACAGGAGGGCTTCTTAAAGAAAAACGAACAGGTCTGTGAGAGCCGTAATTCTTACTGGTTGGTAGGTGATCAAATACTTATGTCATGCAATAAAATGCAAATTAATTATTTAAAAATCATACAATATGATTTTCTGGATTTTTGTTTTAGATTCCGTCTCTCACAGTTGAAGTGTACCTATGATAAAAATTACAGACCTCTACATGCTTTGTAAGTAGGAAAACCTGCAAAATCGGCAGTGTATCAAATACTTGTTCTCCCCACTGTAGCTAATTCACCAATACATGTCTTGCTAGTCCAACAAATATTGCTTTCAGGTTGTAAATAACAGCTAGTAAACATTGTTTGCTGCTTCCAGCCATTCGCGAGGCACTATTTCAGTTTCAAGCGCTCGATATTTTGGGATAAAAACCTACTTCCTGTAAACACACAGTCCAGTTCAAAGTGAATGATGGCAGGCCCTACTTCCTGTAAACACACAGTCCAGTTCATAGTGAATGATGGCAGGCCCGTGTGGAAAATGGCTTATTTGCATATAGGCCTACTGTAGCTCTGATTGGCTATGGCGCAGCGGTCTGTGTCTGGTCCCGGACATGACTGACATGTTTTAAATTAGGTTTGATTTCCTGCACTGTCTATTAATTGTCCAAACGCAAGGCCGCTTTCCCATTCTATATTGCTATAGAATTCTCACAAATGCATTACTCTATGTCATTCCCAAACATTCTATGATTGTATGAAAATCACCAGCTTTTCAGAATAAAAAAAAGGCATCATATTCTTCCTGGGTGTATTTTTTAATAGATTTTAATAAGATTTATTGTTGCTAAGATGCTGTTGGTTCCACGTTAAAGGCCTCTAATATTTTGTTTATTGTATCTCTCTGTCTGCAGCTCCATGGCGCCATCTATGGGAGTGGAATCTATCTCAGCCCAATGTCAAGCATATCCTTTGGTTACTCAGGTATCTAAGTCTCAGATGGAGCAACAGCATTAGGTCAGGGATTAATGACCGATTCTCTTGGTAACATTGAGAAGGGAAAACAAATGGTTGTTTTGATTAATTACCGTTCTGTCTCTTTAAAATGTAATGGTTGTTTTGAATGAATTACCGTGCTGTCTATTTCACTTAAATGTATTCTTAAAGCCCTTTTTACGTCAGCCGATGTCACAAAGTGCTTATACAGAGACTCAGCCTAAAACCCCAAACAGCAAGCAATGCAGATGTAAAAGAGTGGAGATTGGAGATTATAGTGGAGATTATGGTGGAGATTATAACAGAACATGTCCAAGATGTTCAAATGTTCATAGATGACCAGCAGGGTCAAATAATAATAATCACAGTGGTTGTAGAGGGTGCAACAGGTCAGCACCTCAGGAGTAAATGTCAGTTGGCTTTTCATAGCCGATCATTGAGAGTATCTCTACCGCTCCTGCTGTCTCTAGAGAGTTGAAAACAGCAGGTCTGGGACAGGTAGCACGTCCGGTGAACAGGTCAGGGTTTCATAGCCACAGGCAGAACAGTTGAAACTGGAGCAGCAGCACGGCCAGGTGGACTGGGGACAACAAGGAGTCATCAGGCCAGGTATTCCTGAGGCATGGTCCTAGGGCTCAAGGTCTGGGAGAGAGGGAGCGAGAGAATGGTTGTTTTGTTGGTTCCATACTTAAATTCACAGAGGACACTCGACACGTAAGCTATTGCAACATAGATACTAGAGTCTGAGATAGGAGGGGTCAGGAGACACTGTGGCCCCATCCAACAATACCCCCAGACAGGGCCAACCAGGCAGGATATAACCCCACCCACTTTGCCAAAGAACAGCCCCCAAACCACTAGAGGGATATCCGCAAACCACCAACTTACTACCCTGAGACAAGGCCGAGTATAGTCCACGAAGATCTCCCACATGGCACAAACCCGAGGGGGCGCCAACCCGGACAGGAAGATCACGTTAGTGACTCAACTCACTCAAGTGACGCACCCCTCCTAGGGACGGCATGGAAGAGCAGCAGTAAGCCAGTGACTCAGCCCCTGTAATAGGTATTACTGCTGCTCTTCCATTAAATTTTCTATTGTAAATGTTAGCAACACCTCCGTCTTTGTAGGATACGCGGGGGATATGGCCACTAGTGTAACCAGCAGGAGAGGCCTCATTTAACACAGTCAATTAAGGTTTCAGTAAGGCCAATCACATCAAGATTATGATCAGTGATTAGTTAATTGACTATAACTGCCTTGGAAGTGAGGGATCTAACATTAATTAGCCCTATTTTGAGATGTGAGATATCGCAAACTCTATCAATAATGACATGAATGGAGGTCTGCTGCCTGTACCTGTTGTGGAGCTAGAGGAGTTAGAGCCCAGTTTTGGATGAATTACCGTTCTGTCTATTTAAAATGTAAAGTTTGTTATGGATGAATTACCGTTCTATTTAAAATATGAATGTTGTTTTAGATGAATTACCGTTCTGTCTATTTAAAATGTAATAGTTGTTTTGGAGGAATTATCATTCTGTCTATTTAAAATGTAATTATTGTTTAAATAGACAAAATGTTTCAAGCTCATGATCATTTCTAACGTTGATCTTTCTCTCCGTTCAGGGATGAACAAAAGGCCACAGAAGGTTGCTTCAAAGGACCAAACTGCGACCAACAAGACCAACTTACATTTGCAGGTTAGCATTGAGGACATTTACACTTTTGCGAGGTGTTGATGAAACAGGGGTAAAATGTAATATTCTGGGGAAATGAACATTTTTTATTGTGTCCTTTTGCAGTCAACAAAGAAAGGACAGCAGCCCCAGTTTTTGCAAAGTCGGAACCTAAAGTGCATAGCCTTATGTGAAGGTACGTATGTGCTCCGGGCTGGGGTCTTCACCAACTTCTATACTCCTATGAGAATGGCGCCGGAGGAGATGGCTACCGTTTTACGGGCTCCTAACCAATTGTGCTATTTCGTTAGATTCTTTTGCATTGTTTGTAGCTTATTTTTGTACATAATGTGTCTGCCACCATCTCTTATCCACGAAAAGAGCTTCTGGATATTAGAACAGCGATTACTCACCTCGTACTGGACGGAGATCTTTTCTTTAACGAGTCGGACACGAAGGACTTACTGCTGACACTGGACCAAATCCCCGTCATACGCATTAAGAAGAGATGCCGATACAGGGGACGCAGATACGGGTGCCTTGTGTGAATTCGTCGGCGAGTGGGTAACTCACCTCTACCATCTGTCCTATTGGCCAACGTGCAATCACTGGAGAATAAACTGCATGAGCTCCGTTTAAGACTATCCTACCAACGGGACATTAAAAACTATAATATCTTATGTTTCACTGAGTCGTGGCTGAACGGCAACATGGATAATATATAGTTGGCTGGGTTTTCCATGAATCAGCAAGATAGAACAGCTGCCTCCGGTAAGACAAGGGGTGGTGGTCTGTGTCTATTTGTAAATAACAGCTGGTGCACAAAATCTAATATTAAGGAAGTCTCGAGGTTTTGCTTGGCTGAGGTAGAGTATCTCATGATAGACTACACTATTTACCAAGAGAGTTTTCATCTACAGTGGGGCAAAAAAGTATTTAGTCAGCCACCAATTGTGCATGTTCTCCCACTTAAAAAGATGAGAGAGGCCTGTAATTTTCATCATAGGTACACTTCAACTATGACAGACAAAATGAGAAAAACAAATCCAGAAAATCACATTGTAGGATTTTTAGTGAATTTATTTGCAAATTATGGTCGAAAATGCTTGGCCACGCAGTCATGGGTGAACAGGGATGACAGAAGCAAGCTTCCTGCCATCCAGGACCTCTATACCAGGCGGTGTCAAAGGAAGGCCCAAAAAATGCCAAAGACTCCAGCCACTGTAGTTATAGACTGTTCTCTCTGCTACCGCACGGCAAGAAGTACCGGAGCACCAAGTCTAGGTCCAAGAGGCGTCTTAACAGCTTCTAACCCCAAGCCATAAGACTGCTGAACAGCTAATCAAATGGCCACCCGGACTATTTGCATTGTCGTTCCCCCCTTTTTGCGCTGCTGCTACTCCCTGTTTATTATCTATGCATAGTCACTTTAATAACTCTACCTACATGTACATATTACCTCAATTACCTTGACTAACCTGTACCCCCACACATTGACTCGGTACCGACCGGTACCCCCTGTATATAGCCTCGTTATTGTTATTTTATTGTTGCTCTTTTATTTTAAAAATTACTTTTGTTTATTTAGTAAATATTTTTCTTAAAACTGCATTGTTGGTTAAGGGCTTCTAAGTAAGCATTTCACTGTAAGTATTCGGCACATGTGACAAATACAATTTGATTTGATTTGACAAAGTCATAAATCAGAAACATTTCTAAAATGGATCTTCTAAAAAATTTGATTTAAAACTAACCCTAACCTTAACCACACTGCTAACCTTGCGCTTTACTCAAACCTGAAAGGATAATCAAAAAGCTATTTTGACTTTGTGGCTGTGGAATCTGATTTTGTGGCTGTGGAATCTGACTTTGTGGCTGTGGAATCTGACTTTGTGGCTGTGGAATCTGACTTTGTGGCTGTGGAATCTGACTTTGTGGCTGTGGAATCTGACTTTGTGGCTTTGGAAGCTAGTGGAAACCCTGGTCTGAAGCAACCACAGAACAACAATGGAGAATGTATTAACTGATAACATATACGTATGTGAACTAAATGTTAATATATTTGTATATGTCCTTCTCTGTCTCTTCCAGTCATCACGTCCCCTGACCTGCACAAACATGGAGACATCTGGGTCGTCCCAAACACCGACCACGTCTGTACACGCTTCTTCTTTGTGTAAGTATACGACCACATCTGAACACGCTTCTTCCCACGTATAAGTAGTAAAACCACGACAGTGTTCATACAGACAGTGGTGTTCAATTCATCAAAGCAGATTTTCTGTATTTCCTTTCGACAAACCCAAAGAGAGGTTTACATCTCAATAATATATTTGATATTACAAGTGAACATTTCAACATTATCTCAGTTTAATAGCTGGAGTGCCAACTGTGAATATGTTCTGATCAAAGGGGTTGCTAGTTCCCGAGGAATGATATTATTGTGTGTTTCTTCTGATCCAGCTATGAAGATGGCCAGGTGGGAGATACGAGCATCAACACACAAGACACTGGCATCCATCGAGAGATCCTACGAGTCATCGGCAATCAGACTGCCACGGGATGAACCACACGTGAAAATGAAAATGTCCTTCCTGTTATTCTGCTGCCGCCGCCTCCCGGCTCAAAGCTGCATTATTGAGCTGCGGAAAACCCGTCGTAACAAGTGTGTTTCCCGACCAATGTAGAGAACACATCAACAACTAGAGTGTTTTAAACCTTGGTGAAATCAACAACACATATTTACAACTGAAACACAGCAGAACTCTTTAGGGAAGAACACATTTTGCTAAGTTTATAAATACTATGAAGAATCCTGTTTTTCTGAAGACATGGTACGTCTCTCAGTTTGACTGATTGGGACGACTTCATTTTTTTGTAGAGAACATTTAAAACGGTAAAACTCTTTGGTGAATATTTTGAGACTTCTTGCTAGTAGATGTGGGACCTTTTCAGCAAAAATAACGATATGTTCCCCTTCCTGTCTAGAAAAAGGTCCCATCTATCTGACCTTATTTACTATAAAAGAGTTGTATCTTTTTAAAATACAATGTACTTTATGTATACTGAAGGTGTTAATATGCACTTTATTTTTCTTAATGTCGTACATTTGTTCTAACAACTGGGTCATAATCTGAAAAACTAAAAAGCCTTTTTTCCCCCAATTGATTATTTTAAAATTAAACAAAACAAATAGTTGTATTTTCGACGATGGTGTAATATGTTGGTTACCATTCCATGTCGACTGAGGGACACAGCAATACATTGAGTAGAATATACATAAAGGCCAGGATTCAATCAGGACTGCAGGAGATCCGCGTTGTAACTCGGTTGACTATTAAAGCTGCACTATGTACCTTTTTTGGGGGGCGAGCTGGGAAATTCACATAGAAATGGGTGTACTAGATCTGTCATTCTCATTGAAAGCCACTAAGAAGTGGTAGATTAGTTCTATGTGTGCTATTTCTATGCTTCCCGTTCTTAAATTACGTTTTAGCGTCTTTTACTTTCGGGTTTTGTTCACCAGCTTCAAACAGCTGAAAATACAATATTTTTGGTGATGGAAAATATATTTTACAATATATTATCTACACTATACTTGCTTGTTTTGTTACATAAATGGAAATTAAGCAAACTATTCGAAATTTTGCAACTAGGCAATGGCAGAGCGATTTCTGCATAGTGCACCTTTAAAAGGAATTTCCCATTGAGCCGACATCTGCAGTGTTTACTTAGAAGGCCATCTCCTCGACCGTGGTAACATTTGCCTTTAAATGGTGCATCGCCCAAAAGGGACGATTTGGATTGAAGTGTGTAAGAGCTTTCAATGAGACGTCATCAAACACGAGCAGAAATGTATGCTGTGTTAATTTAGGAAGTAGATCAGTTTCCTTCACGTATCATACCAGGAAATGTATATATTGGTTTCTTCTCCTTTTATAGGGGGTCTACTGGTTTACATCAGCAAAGACTTTGACTCCAGTCAAGAATAGATACATTTTATAAATTCATAAGTTCCACACATTTACCACTCACAACCAGTTTAAATAGAAAATAACGTATTAAAAACACATGTCGGATTGATCTTTATATTTTGTTTAAAAC
The DNA here is from genome assembly GCF_045679555.1 of Salvelinus alpinus. NCBI lineage: Eukaryota > Metazoa > Chordata > Actinopteri > Salmoniformes > Salmonidae > Salvelinus > Salvelinus alpinus. The sequence continues at coordinate 99,614,148 of NC_092090.1, forward strand.
TATGGGTAGATGTAGATGTATAATCGGAGCCCCAATTAAAGAACATTTTAAAGCGGTTCCTTTTGTTAGGGGGGTATGGGATGTCTATACATACTAAGCATTGCTGTTTGCTGCTTATTTATATATGTCTGTGCTTTTAAAGACCAATCAGATCTCAGCTGTGCTTTTAAAGACCAATCAGCGCTCAGATACTATCCCTTGTGTTCACTGTCAATTATATATTTATTATGAAATTATGATGGTTTAAAGTAGACATTGATATTAGTCATATAGGACACCAACCACTCTGAACATTGATATTAGTCATATAGGACACCAACCACTCTGATCAAAAATGACTGTAAGTCACATGTCATATTTTTTTTATGCATTTTTTTTCATCACTAATGATTTTACAGTTTAAATATATTTGACGTAACCGCTAGGCTACCTTCTCTAAACCTTCAGGCTACCTACTTTTAAGCGCTAGGCTACCTTCTCGTAATCGCAAGGCTCAGTGCTCTTAACCCCTAGGCTACCTGCTCTTATCCGCTAGGCTACCTGCTGTTAACCGCTAGGCTACCTGCTGTTAACCGCTAGGCTACCTGCTGTTAACCGCTAGGCTACCTGCTGTTAACCGCTAGGCTACCTGCTCTTAACCGCTAGGCTACCTGCTCTTAACCAATAGGCTACCTGCTCTTAACCGTTAGGCTACACTTTAAATATATTTAACGTTATTGTAACAAATATAGGTAAATAAATACATTTACATAATTTAGCAGACACTCTAATCCAGAGTGATTTACAGGAGCAATTACAGTTCAGTGCCTTGCTCAAGGGCGCATCAACAGATTATTCACCCAGTTGGCTCAGGGATTCAAACCAGCAACCTTTCGGTTACTGGCCCAAAACGCTTAACTGCTAGGCTACCTGCCGCCCCACCGCTAGGCTACCTACTCTTAACCGCTAGGCTACCTGCTCTTATCCACTAGGCTACCTGTTCTTAACTGCTAGGCTACCATGCTCTTAACCCCTAGGCTACCTGCTCTTAACCGCTAGGCTACCTGCTCTTAACCGCTAGGCTACCTGCTCTTAACCACTAGGCTACCTGCCCTTAACCACTAGGCTACCTGTTCTTAACCCCTAGGCTACCTGCTCTTATCCGCTAGACTACCTGCTGTTAACCGCTAGGCTACCTGCTGTTAACCGCTAGGCTACCTGCTCTTAACCGCTAGGCTACCTGCTCTTAACCAATAGGCTACCTGCTCTTAACCGCTAGGCTACCTTCTCTTTACTGCTAGGCAACCTGCCGCCCCAACACTAGGCTACCTGCTCTTAACCGTTAGGCTACACTTTAAATATATTTAACGTTATTGTAACAAATATAGGTAAATAAATACATTTACATAATTTAGCAGACACTCTAATCCAGAGTGATTTACAGGAGCAATTACAGTTCAGTGCCTTGCTCAAGGGCGCATCAACAGATTATTCACCCAGTTGGCTCAGGGATTCAAACCAGCAACCTTTCGGTTACTGGCCCAAAACTCTTAACTGCTAGGCTACCTGCCGCCCCACCGCTAGGCTACCTACTCTTAACCGCTAGGCTACCTGCTCTTATCCACTAGGCTATCTGTTCTTAACTGCTAGGCTACCATGCTCTTAACCCCTAGGCTACCTGCTCTTAACCGCTAGGCTACCTGCTCTTAACCACTAGGCTACCTGCCCTTAACCACTAGGCTACCTGTTCTTAACCCCTAGGCTACCTGCCGCCCCACCGCTAGCCTACCTGCTCTTAACCGCTAGGCTACCTGCTCTTAACCCCTAGGCTACCTGCTCTTAACCGCTAGGCTACCTACTCTTAACCGCTAGGCTACCTGCTCTTAACCGCTAGGCTACCTGCTCTTAACCGCTAGGCTACCTGCTCTTAACCCCTAGGCTACCTGCTCTTAACCCGCTAGGCTACCTGCTGTTAACCGCTAGGCTACCTGCTGAGTCATCGCTAGGCTACCTGCACTAAACCTTCAGGCTACCTTCTCTTAACTGCTAGGCTATCTGCCGCCCCACCGCTAGACTATCAGCTCTTAACCGCTAGCCTACCTGCTCTTAACCGCTGGGCTACCCGCTCTTAACCCCTAGGCTACCTGCTCTTAACCCGCTAGGCTACCTGCTGTTAACCGCTAGGCTACCTGCTGAGTCATCGCTAGGCTACCTGCACTAAACCTTCAGGCTACCTTCTCTTAACTGCTAGGCTATCTGCCGCCCCACCGCTAGACTATCAGCTCTTAACCGCTAGCCTACCTGCTCTTAACCGCTGGGCTACCCGCTCTTAACCCCTAGGCTACCTGCTCTTAACCCGCTAGGCTACCTGCTGTTAACCGCTAGGCTACCTGCTCTTAACCGCTAGGCTACCTGCTCTTAACCGCTAGGCTACCTGCTCTTAACCCCTAGGCTACCTGCTCTTAACCGCTAGGCTACCTGCTCTTAACCGCTAGGCTACCTGCTCTTAACCGCTAGGCTAACTGCTCTTAACCGCTAGGCTACCTGCTCTTAACCGCTAGACTACCTGCTCTTAACCGATAGGCTACCTACTGCTAAACGCTAGGCTACCTGCTCTTAACCGCTAGGCTACCTACTCTTAACCCCTAGACTACCTGCTCTTAACCCCTAGGCTACCTGCTCTTAACCCGCTTGGCTACCTGCTCTTAACCGCTAGGCTACCTGCTCTTAACCGCTAGACTACCTGCTCATAACCACTAGGCTACATGCTCATAACCGCTAGGCTACTTGCTCTTAACCCCTAGGCTACCTGCTCTTAACCCCTAGGCTACCCGCTCATAACCGCTAGGCTACCCGCTCTTAACCGCTAGACTACCTGCTCTTAACCGCTAGGCTACCTGCTCATAACCGCTAGGCTACCTGCTTTTAACCGCTAGGCTACCTGCCACCCCAAACATAGAAGACAGTGAAGGCAAATGAGCAACATGTTGTTTTATTTCATCATTCAGTGACCAAATCACACTATTTAATTTGATATCATAATAAATATTTTTGCAATATCTGTCTTGGAATAGTAATGTGAACCTGGCAAGTACATGTCAATATAGAGTGGATCACTAGTGGACGTTGATTTTGTGATTTTACATCTGTTATATCATGCTAACATCAGTGTTGAGAACGGATATGACATCTGTTATATTTACACTTGAAACACATTCATATACCAAACATTGTCAAAGATTTTTTTTTTTTACTTCAGATTTGTTTTAAATATGCATGTTGTGTTAATGGATGAGAAATTATGTAAATGAAAATATATTTACTATTTGTGAATGATGGGATTATAATTTGATGTTCTAATCCATTCATTATTCATTTAAATTCATGATCGCGTTTGTATTTTAGCTACGGTAACACAGTATCGTGAATCTCATGAAAGAGAGGAGGAGCACCAAGGGGCAGCATATTGTTGAACTGGAAGCATAGTACACCGAGTGATGACAGCTCGTGACTGTCAATTCAGAAGGAACTCAAAAGTAAAACAATTTTTTTTTTTAATCTACAGTTTCCCACTATGACAGGAAACCCAAATCAGTTGAATGGAGACCAATAAACAACACAATATAATGGTCAGCAGTATATTTCCTTTGATCCACTTTGTGATTGAGTGTTTCTGTTGATCTGGATGTCTTACTTTGTATTTTCTGCACAATTATAGTGAATAAAAGTATTCTATGATTATGCTATTTAGCATTTGGTGCCTTATAGACATGTGGATTAATGGTAATATATTACAATACACATGGAATATATTGTAAATATTACCACAACAAGGAGGCCAAATATTTTCTTTATTTGAGTTTTTATGGCTTTTTCTTTATTTTGCAAATTACTGGAGCTTTTTGGGAGGTCTTTTTACAAATTATGAAAATAGCTGCTTATGTACTTGTTTATGTTCATTAAATTCAAACTTGCTGAGAAACCACAATTTATATTTTACTGGTGTTGTTTCATTACTCAGATTAGTGTAAACCACAATTCTACCTTCATATGTATGTGTGTGTATGTAAAGTAAAGTAAACTATATACATGTCATAAATATTATTAGAAATGTATACTAGCAAGGTCTTCATTTTCACAAATGTAATGTCAGTTGCATTGTGGGTCAACCTAAAGCAGCTGTGTATGCATATGCATTTGTGGCCTATTTTTCCTTCAATGTTGCATACCGGTAGTTGTAAGATGTGCAGAAGAGGTGTCCATAGAGTCCTTTGACCATCGGTGCATCCTGTACACGGCTCAGCTAGTCAGGTTCACATAAACATAGCTGGGAAATCATAGCAGTAGCGTAAAATAAAGCATTTCACTGTAAGGTCTACTACACCTGTTGTATTCGGCGCACGTGACAAATACTCCCATTCATTCCTATGGAGGACTGCGCCTACGGGGAGTAACAATATGGTCGACCGGTGGCTTCAAGACTTTCAATGACCAATACGATTATCAACAATCCCAGGGTTTGCGTACATTATTGGAGCCATTTAACTTTCCCACAATGGTTGCAATAACTCCCATCGTAGGATCCAGTTCTACAACCTAGAACCTAGAAAAGTATGTCTGTCTATATTATCTTTGCTGGAATAGGAAATTGATTTGATTTATGTTTGTCATTTAATGTTGTGTCGCATTCAGCAATGCATTGTTTGAATTCAAACATCTTGGGGGCGAGTGTTTATCTGACATGACGCACCGCTTCTCTTCCGCCACTAGAGGCCAGTAAAACCATAGAAATAGAATGGCTCCCTATTCAAGTCAATGAGGATGATGGCATAATGCCCACTTACTCAACTGGCGGACCGGGATCCGGATCCGATCCCAGAGCGGGGTAAATACGGACCAACAATTATTTGTGTTTTGGGGGGGAACACCTGGTAGTTTTTTTATTTTATTTAACTTATATTTATCTGAGATATCTACTACAGCCCTCATCCTCCACATACAACACCCGTTCTGCCAGTCACATTCTGTTGAAGCTCCCCAAAGCACACACATCCCTGGGTCACTCGCCTTTTCAGTTCGCTGTAGCTAGCGACTGGAACGAGCTACAAAAAACACTCAAACTGGACAGTTTTATCTCAATCTCTTCATTCAAAGACTCAATCATGGACTCTCTTACTGACAGTTGTGGCTGCTTTGTGTAATGTATTGTTGTCTCTACCTTCTTGTCCTTTGTGCTGTTGTTCGTGGCCAATAATGTTTGTACCATGTTTTGCGCTGCTACCATTGTGTGTTGCTACCATGCTGTGTTGTCATGTGTTGCTGCCTTGCTATGTTGTTGTCTTAGGTCTCTCTTTATGTAGTGTTGTGTTGTCTCTCTTGTTGTGATGTGTGTTTTGACCTATATTTATATTGTATTTATTTATTTATTTTAATCCCAGCCCCCGTCCCCGCAGGAGGCCTTTTGCCTTCTGCTAGGCCATCATTGTAAATATGAATTTGTTCTTAACTATCTTGCCTAGTTAAATAAAGGTTAAATAAAGGTTAAATAAAGGTTAAATAAAGGTTAAATAAAAACAAATTCTTATTTACAATGACAGCCTACCCCGACCAAACGACGCTGGGCCAATCACGGCCGGTTGTGATACAGCCTGGAATCAAACCAGGGTCTGTAGTGACACCTCTAGCACTGAGATGCAGTGCCTTAGACCGCTGCGCCCCACCGGAGCCCATATCATATAAACACAAATTAGACATGGGAAATGTGTAGAATTTCAGGAAATTAGCTTTAAGTGCAACATTTTGTCTCCGCTAACAAGAGGGTTGTGAACAGTTTGGGGTCACATGGGTTGTGAGGTTATTACGCCGAAAAAAATAGTACTTGAATACCCCTGGCATAATGTGTGGACAGGCAGCCATTTTGAGTGTACCCATGCCAGGAAGTAAAAGTAGGAAGTGAACCCTTCAATCTGGTCGTCACTAATTACCACAGCCACAAAGTTATAAATCCCGCCTATTTCTACAATTTCTCTTCTTAAAATCTGATTTGAATCCTAACCCTAACCTCAACCCTAACCACACTGCTAACCTTATGTCTAACCTTAACTTTAAATTAAGACCAAAAAAGAAAAATTTGTAAACTTTATTTAACTAGGCAAGTGAGTTAAGAACAAATTCTTATTTACAATGATGGCCTAGTAACAGTGGATTAAACTGCCTTGTTCAGGGGGCAGAACGACTGATTTTTACCTTGTCAGCTCGGGGATTCGATCTAGCAACCATTCGGCTACTGGCCCAACGCTCTAACCACTAGGCTACCTGCCGTCCCAGGTTGCCCCAGGTAGCCTAGAGAAAGGAGGAGATAGGAATCCCATTGGGTAATGGAGGCCTGTATAACGTCCCACCCAGCAGACTGTCGACCAATCGTGTTCACGTTGTCATTTTGCATCATGCGGTTGCTAAAATGATAGTCCTGTAATCCCTTCTCAAAGTCAGGGTATGAGTCGAGAAACCTACCTTTTTCCTTGAAAGTACGTAATGTCACGATTCCAAAGCTATAGGACATTACGAAGATCAAGTTAATTACCTTACATCTTGGAAAAGATTTGTAATATTGTACTTCTTGTTCACGAAATTCATGCTAATGTTGGGTTTTTGAGCTAGCGCCCATTTGACTCCTATTCACTACTTTAAGGAGCACTAGCCTTGTCCCAGAAATGCCCAGAATGCACCGCTCGGCCCATTGACGACAAAATGGGCAATGTACACAATCGGTGTAAATACGATTCCCATGGTGTTTCCAATCTCCTCAAAATAATCTCTGGATGTGATTTGTTGAGTCAACTCAACTGACATGACAACAAATACTGTCCATTGGATGAGCCGCATCAGTTAGCATCATTTGAATTAACATTCTAAATTACCATGGCAATCAGGCATCAGTTGATAGATAGAACATTCCAAATTACCATGGAAAGGATTGCATCACAATACCAGGCAGCCATTGTGAGTGTACCCGTTTAACCAGTCAAATTGCCAGGGTTAGCGCTTCCAAGGCAGTTCTATTCATTCTATTTCTAGGAGAAGCCTGTTAGAGAGCATCAAAACCGTGTTGTATCATGGGTACATTTCGACTGACTGATCTACAAATTATACTGATGCAAGGGGATTTGTAAATCAGTCAGTCTCGACGACTCGCCTTTAAAGACGGCTGCAATGTCAAGGTTATGTTATTATGTGCATTGTTCACAGAGGAGCCATTACTTTTCTTTCCGCCAGATGGCGCTGTACTCCACAAAAGTACCAGGTATAATACTTTCCTCCTATACACCGTGATATTAGATTAAAATGCCTTTTGATAATGCTTTCATCGATGCTCTACGTTGCAGAATCACATAACACAAAAACACATGTTTTTTAATGAAGTATAGCCTAGTTGGCATATTTATAAACACAAATATAATTCAATTTCATTTGAAAGTGCCAAACAAACCATCATCCACAAACAAACCATAGTAGTATAGCCAGATATATCGATTGTTGCTTATGTGTTGTGGTGTGTTTATTTTTTTGTTTATTATAATCAAATCTGATAACCCGCAATATTGGCAACACAGACAGATACAGATCTGTATGCAAATCAGTTGTTTTCGTGACACACTTTTTTCTATTCTGGCCGGTAATGATATGGTGCTCCCAGAAACTTAGAATTAATGATACGGCACTCGACTAAGAGTGAGGCTGTGCAATTGAATCGGCGCAGTATTCACAGATCCGCCACCTGCACCAGGACTGCCACTGAATGAAAGACTCAAATTAAGTCTCCATATAAGAATACGACGGCTCAGCGATTTTAAACAGCATTTCTAAAAAATAAAAAAAATAGATGGGGGGACTGGCCGGACTTGTACAGAGAATCACAGTATGTATGTTTGTAGGCTACTTACTGTATGTCGCTGGCGGTTTAGAGTACGGCTATTGCAATGGATGGAGTCGGAAAACATGAGTTGAGTTTCGGGAAAGGATGTATTATATCGTCAAGGTTTAGCTTATTAAAGATTCGTTGTAATTGTTGTGTAGGCTAATTATTTCAAATTTGTACTTGTGTCTTACATTGCTATTTGTGTCTAAGTAATAGGATAATGCAAAGCAATTGTAATAATTTTATATGTTATGATATTTTGACGTTTGATAAGAATTTTACAAGAGTGCTGTAGACTTAAAAAAATATATTATGCCGAAAATGAATGCGATTTAAATGATGAAAAACTTCAATAAAGCTAAATGTTCAATAGTTGCAGCAATTTGTTTTCCAAATTAATATTGTGTCAGTAAAGAACACATGCCTCAAAATATAAATATATAAATCTTCTGTTTTTAAAATAAGAATACTCTGAAGCCCTTCACACAGTGCCATGCGGTGGCCTGAAATGCAAACAGAGCTTTAAACATGTGCACTTTACACACGTTTAATTCATAACCGTTTTACCGAAAATATGCTGACATTATGGACGGAAAACGCTGAAGTAAAACCTATCCATCATCATCATTAATCAAGCCATTCATTTGGATGGCGTTATTCAATAGCCTACATACCGGAAACAATTAATATGTAAATAGCTGTTTTTAATAACTGTTTTGCTATGAAAAATTATTTTCATTCAATTATTGTCTTCATTTATTTGCAAATGTTTTGGTAATTTATTAATTTCACAATTTGTAGGTCTATCAACATGACCATCAATATGTGCCTTACATTTTTTATTTGAGATAAAATTATTATTTTAAATGTAATATTAAAGTATCCTATTATTATTTTAATATTATAATTATTATTATTGTATTTTCTTGTAAATATCCAATAATGTAGGAAAATATTAACCTAATTGAAAATTCAAGTGCTTGACAGCAAAACCGGTATATGGACTTTCGGCCTTGCACATCTGTAGCCGATGAAGTCTGAAAATGATTCTGAAGTCTGAAAATGATTCTGAAGTCTGAAAATTATTCTGAAGTCTGAAAATGATTCCGAAGTCTGAAAATGATTCTGACAGTTCGAGCTAGCGGAGTTATCTATCTCTAGTAAACCGCCCAGACATTTGGTTCTGCGGATTAAAATGGTGCATGGATTGAAAAGATACCTGCATTATTTTGATCCGTCCTGACATGATGGCAGATTTATGCATACTGCCTTCTATATAGATTGTCACATCTTGTAGGCTTTTGTCACATCTGGCCCGTAGGTGTACAAACCCGACAAACATAATTCATAACTAAAAAGACACACATTTGGAATTTTGCTGCATGATATCAGCCCAAGCTGCTTTCAGAACGACCCGTAAGAGGCCAAGCTTCTTTCAGAACAACCCGTAAGAGGCCAAGCTGCTTTCAGAACAAACTGTAAGAGGCCAAGCTGCTTTCAGAACGACCCGTAAGGGCCAAGCTGCTTTCAGAACAAACTGTAAGAGGCCAAGCTGCTTTCAGAACGACCCGTAAGAGGCCAAGCTGCTTTCAGAACAACCCGTAAGAGGCCAAGCTGCTTTCAGAATAACCCGTAAGAGGCCAAGCTGCTTTCAGAACAAACTGTAAGAGGCCAAGCTGCTTTCAGAACGACCCGTAAGGGCCAAGCTGCTTTCAGAACAAACTGTAAGAGGCCAAGCTGCTTTCAGAACGACCCGTAAGAGGCCAAGCTGCTTTCAGAACAAACTGTAAGAGGCCAAGCTGCTTTCAGAACGACCCGTAAGGGCCAAGCTGCTTTCAGAACAAACTGTAAGAGGCCAAGCTGCTTTCAGAACGACCCGTAAGAGGCCAAGCTGCTTTCAGAACAACCTGTAAGAGGCCAAGCTGCTTTCAGAACGACCCGTAAGGGCCAAGCTGCTTTCAGAACAACCCGTAAAGGCCAAGCTGCTTTCAGAACGACCCGTCAAGGCCAAACTGCTTTCAGAACAACCCGTAAGGGCCAAGCTGCTTTCAGAACAACCCGTAAGAGGCCAAGCTGCTTTCAGAACGACTCGTAAGATGCCAAGCTGCTTTCAGAATGACCCGTAAGAGGCCAAGCTGCTTTCAGAACGACCCGTAAGATGCCAAGCTGCTTTCAGAACAACCCGTAAGGGCCAAACTGCTTTCAGAACAACCCGTAAGGGCCAAGCTGCTTTCAGAACAACCCGTAAGGGCCAAGCTGCTTTCAGAACAACCCGTAAGGGCCAAGCTGCTTTCAGAACAACCCGTAAGGGCCAAGCTGCTTTCAGAACGACCCGTAAGGGCCAAACTGCTTTCAGAACAACCCGTAAGGGCCAAGCTGCTTTCAGAACGACCCGTAAGGGCCAAACTGCTTTCAGAACAACCCGTAAGGGCCAAGCTGCTTTCAGAACAACCCGTAAGGGCCAAGCTGCTTTCAGAACAACCCGTAAGAGGCCAAGCTGCTTTCAGAACAACCCGTAAGAGGCCAAGCTGCTTTCAGAACGACCCGTAAGAGGCCAAGCTGCTTTCAGAACGACCCGTAAGAGGCCAACCTGCTTTCAGAACAACCCGTAAGAGGCCACCATATACCAGTGAGGATTTAAACGCGGTGAAAGTATTATGTGGAATCGGATTGAGGGAGATTTAGACATCTGTCAAACGCAGCCAATATAATGTACATGAGTAATATTGAATCAATGGAGGGAAGACGTGACGGATCTAGCATAGAATAAAGTACAAGTCATAATCTGACGTGGGAAAAAACTGTCCTGCTGCTTGAGAGCGTCCAGGCGGCAGGGTAGAGACGACATGGGGAGCATAGTTCAACCAGCACACTTCACAAGAACATCGCCAGCCCTGCTGCTTACAATTGGCTGATGGATATAGCCAATTAAAAATGGAGAAAAATGAAAACGCTTTGTAACCCATTCATATGTGAATGAAAAGCCTGTTTTTATTTCCTTAAGGGTACATTTTTTAAATATATATTATTATTATTATTATGTAATTACTTCGCCACTATGGCCTATTTATTGCCTTACCTCCCTTATCCTACCTCATTTGCACACACTGTATATAGACTTTTTTTTCTATTGTGTTATTGACTGTCCGTTTGTTTACGTGTAACTCTGTGTTGTTGTTTGTGTTGCACTGCTTTGCTTTATCTTGGCCAGGTCGCAGTTGTAAATGAGAACTTGTTCTCAACTGGCCTACCTGGTTAAATATTTTTTATTTTTTTTTTATTTTTTTATAAATGTTATTATTTGAAAAGTTATTACATGTATAGCTTATCCTTCAACATAACGTATTTTAATATTTACATCTCTACACTCTTAAAAAAATAGGTGATGTCTAGAACCGAAAAAGTGTTTTTAGGAGAACCATTTGAAAAACCTTCGTTAAAGGAATCAACATTGTGGTTCCAAGTAGAACCATTTTGGGTTTCCACACGTAACTCAAAATGGTTCTACCGGGAACCCAAACGGGTTTTTACCTGGAACCAAAAAGGGGTTATCCTACGGGGACAGATCCCCTTCTGGAACCCTTTTTTCTAAGAGTGTTGGACCTCTGTTGCTGCGTGGACCTCTGTTGCTGCGTGGACCTCTGTTGCTGCGTTGATCCTCTGTTGCTGCGTGGACCTCTGTTGCTGCGTGGACCTCTGTTGCTGCGTGGACCTCTGTTGCTGCGTGGACCTCTGTTGCTGCGTGGACCTCTGTTGCTGCGTTGATCCTCTGTTGCTGCGTGGACCTCTGTTGCTGCGTGGACCTCTGTTGCTGCGTGGACCTCTGTTGCTGCGTGGACCTCTGTTGCTGCGTGGACCTCTGTTGCTGCGTTGACCCTCTGTTGCTGCGTGGACCTCTGTTGCTGCGTGGACCTCTGTTGCTGCGTGGACCTCTGTTGCTGCGTGGACCTCTGTTGCTGCGTGGACCTCTGTTGCTGCGTGGACCTCTGTTGCTGCGTGGACCTCTGTTGCTGCGTGGACCTCTGTTGCTGCGTGGACCTCTGTTGCTGCGTGGACCTCTGTTGCTGCGTGGACCTCTGTTGCTGCGTTGACCCTCTGTTGCAGCGTGGACCTCTGTTGCTGCGTGGACCTCTGTTGCTGCGTGGACCTCTGTTGCTGCGTGGACCTCTGTTGCTGCGTGGACCTCTGTTGCTGCGTTGACCCTCTGTTGCTGCGTGGACCTCTGTTGCTGCGTGGACCTCTGTTGCTGCGTGGACCTCTGTTGCTGCGTGGACCTCTGTTGCTGCGTGGACCTCTGTTGCTGCGTGGACCTCTGTTGCTGCGTGGACCTCTGTTGCTGCGTGGACCTCTGTTGCTGCGTGGACCTCTGTTGCTGCGTGGACCTCTGTTGCTGCGTGGACCTCTGTTGCTGCGTGGACCTCTGTTGCTGCGTGGACCTCTGTTGCTGCGTGGAATTCTGTTGCTGCGTTGACCCTCTGTTGCTGCGTGGACCTCTGTTGCTGCGTGGACCTCTGTTGCTGCGTGGACCTCTGTTGCTGCGTGGACCTCTGTTGCTGCGTGGACCTCTGTTGCTGCGTGGACCTCTGTTGCTGCGTGGACCTCTGTTGCTGCGTGGACCTCTGTTGCTGCGTGGACCTCTGTTGCTGCGTGGACCTCTGTTGCTGCGTGGACCTCTGTTGCTGCGTGGACCTCTGTTGCTGCGTGGACCTCTGTTGCTGCGTGGACCTCTGTTGCTGCGTGGACCTCTGTTGCTGCGTGGACCTCTGTTGCTGCGTTGACCCTCTGTTGCTGCGTGGACCTCTGTTGCTGCGTGGACCTCTGTTGCTGCGTGGACCTCTGTTGCTGCGTGGACCTCTGTTGCTGCGTGGACCTCTGTTGCTGCGTGGACCTCTGTTGCTGCGTGGACCTCTGTTGCTGCGTTGACCTCTGTTGCTGCGTGGACCTCTGTTGCTGCGTGGACCTCTGTTGCTGCGTGGACCTCTGTTGCTGCGTGGACCTCTGTTGCTGCGTGGACCTCTGTTGCTGCGTGGACCTCTGTTGCTGCGTTGACCCTCTGTTGCTGCGTGGACCTCTGTTGCTGCGTTGACCCTCTGTTGCTGCGTTGACCCTCTGTTGCTGCGTGGACCTCTGTTGCTGCGTGGACCTCTGTTGCTGCGTGGACCTCTGTTGCTGCGTGGACCTCTGTTGCTGCGTGGACCTCTGTTGCTGCGTGGACCTCTGTTGCTGCGTGGACCTCTGTTGCTGCGTGGACCTCTGTTGCTGCGTGGACCTCTGTTGCTGCGTGGACCTCTGTTGCTGCGTGGACCTCTGTTGCTGCGTGGACCTCTGTTGCTGCGTGGACCTCTGTTGCTGCGTGGACCTCTGTTGCTGCGTTGATCCTCTAAAAGGAAACAAAGACATATAAATCATTTTTTTTAAATAACGCTTTAGTGTTCCTAAATTAGCTTTTAGTTATAGTTACATTTCTGTAAGCGGTTGAAAAACTGTCGATGGGAGCATTGAGTTAGTATGCTACTGCTATGTGCAGCTGCTTCCAAAAGGGTTACCAGGCAAATCATTGGATTCAAGCCACTGGTTGGATAGCAGGTCTCGTGTCTGTCTATTGTGACAAAGCAGGTTCTCCTCGACGCGCGTCAAACAACTGGTCTCTCTCTCTCTCTCTCTCTCTCTCTGTAAACAGGGTCGAGCGACAACAGCCAGCCTCCACCAAGTAACCCATCTCTAATCCCATCTAGAGATGTCATGGGGTGCACACACTAATTACCTCGTTGTTATTTATGCCTGATCTGTTGTTATTGTTTTTTTGCCACGGGTGGAAAACATCATTACCGTTGACGCTTTGATACATGGGTCACACAACTGTCATTGTCATTACAGAAGAAAAAAAAAAGGAACTTTTTTTTTTCAGTTAGGAAAAGCAGTTCTAATTCATTGTTTATGACTAAAGACGATTTCAGTTCAACCTCAGCTAAGCATCCAGTATTTGTTTTAGTACATACAGACATGACAAAACGCTTTAGAATATAATTTGCGGTACACAACACTTTTCTAATTGTCTATACTAATGACACAGTCGCTAGGCCTTACCAACATCACAATATTAGATATGAAGTGTAGATCTATATTACTGTACTATATCTATTGGATATGAAGTGTAGATCTATGTTACTGTACTATCAGATATGAAGTGAAGATCTATATTACTGTTCTATATCTATTAGATATGAAGTGTAGATCTATATTACTGTACTATATCTATTAGATATGAAGTGCAGATCTATGTTACTGTTCTATATCTATTAGATATGAAGTGTAGATCTATATTACTGTACTATATCTATTAGATATGAAGTGTAGATCTATGTTACTGTACTATTAGATATGAAGTGTAGATCTATATTACTGTACTATATCTATTAGATATGAAGTGTAGATCTATGTTACTGTACTATTAGATATGAAGTGTAGATCTATATTACTGTACTATATCTATTAGATATGAAGTGTAGATCTATATTACTGTACTATATCTATTAGATGTGAAGTGTAGATCTATGTTAATGCACCATATCTATCAGATGTGAAGTGTAGATCTATGTTACTGTACTATATCTATCAGATATGAAGTGTAGATCTATGTTACTGTTCTATATCTATTAGATATGAAGTGTAGATCTATGTTACTGTACTACTAGATATAAAGTATATATCTATATTACTGTACTATATCTATTAGATATGAAGTGTAGATCTATATTACTGTACAATATCTATAAGATATGAAGTGTAGATCTATGTTACTGTACTATCAGATATAGAGTGTAGATCTATGTTAATGTACCATATCTATCAGATATGAAGTGTAGATCTATGTTACTGTACTACTAGATATGAAGTGTAGATCTATGTTACTGTACTACTAGATATGAAGTGTAGATCTATGGTACTGTACTAGATCTACTAGATATGAAGTGTAGATCTATGTTACTGTTCTATATCTATTAGATATGAAGTGTAGATCTATGTTACTGTACTATATATATTAGATATGAAGTGTAGATCTATGTTACTGTACTATATCTATTAGATATGAAGTGTAGATCTATGTTACTGTATATATCTATTGGATATGAAGTGTAGATCTATGTTAATGCACCATATCTATCACATATGAAGTGTAGATCTATGTTACTGTACTACTAGATATGAAGTGTAGATCTATGTTACTGTACTATATCTATTAGATATGAAGTGTAGATCTATGTTAAAGTTCTACTAGATATGAAGTGTAGATCTATGTTAATGTACCATATATATTAGATATGAAGTGTAGATCTATATTACTGTACTATATATATTAGATATGAAGTGTAGATCTATGTTACTGTACTATTAGATATGAAGTGTAGATCTATGTTACTGTACTAGATCTACTAGATATGAAGTGTAGATCTATGTTACTGTTCTATATCTATTAGATATGAAGTGTAGATCTATGTTACTCTACTATATATATTAGATATGAAGTGTAGATCTATGTTACTGTACTATATCTATTAGATATGAAGTGTAGATCTATGTTAATGCACCATATCTATCACATATGAAGTGTAGATCTATGTTACTGTACTACTAGATATGAAGTGTAGATCTATGTTACTGTACTATATCTATTAGATATGAAGTGTAGATCTATGTTAATGTTCTACTAGATATGAAGTGTAGATCTATGTTAATGTACCATATCTATTAGATATGAAGTGTATATCTATGTTACTGTATTATATCTATTAGATATGAAGTGTAGATCTATGTTACTGTACTACTAGATATGAAGTGTAGATCTATGTTACTGTTCTATATCTATTAGATATGAAGTGTAGATCTATGTTACTGTACTACTAGATATGAAGTGTAGATCTATGTTACTGTAAAATATCTAGTAGATATGAAGTGTAGATCTATGTTACTGTACTATATCTACTAGATATGAAGTGTAGATCTATGTTACTGTACTAATAGATATGAAGTGTAGATCTATGTTACTGTAAAATATCTAGTAAATATGAAGTGTAGATCTATGTTACTGTTCTATATCTATTAGATATGAAGTGTAGATCTATGTTAATGTACCATATCTATCAGATATGAAGTGTAGATCTATGTTACTGTACTACTAGATATGAAGTGTAGATCTATGTTAATGTACTATATCTAATCTAATCAAATCAAATGAAATGTATTTATATAGCCCTTCTTACATCAGCTGATATCTCAAAGTGCTGTACAGAAACACAGCCTAAAACCCCAAACAGCAAGCAATGCAGGTGTAGAAGCACAGTGGCTAGGAAACACTCCCTAGAAAGGTTAAAATCTAGGAAGAAACCTAGAGAGGAACAAGGCTATGAGTGGTGGCAAGTCCTCTTCTGGCTGTGCCGGGTGGAGATTATAACAGAACATGGCCAAGATGTTCAAATGTTCATAAATGACCAGCATGGTCAAATAATAATAATCACAGTAGTTGTCGAGGGTGCAACAGGTCAGCACCTCAGGAGTAAATGTCAGTTGGCTTTTCATAGCCGATCATTAAAAGTATCTCTACCGCTCCTGCTGTCTCTAGAGAGCTGAAAACCGCAGGTCTGGGACAGGTAGCACGTCCGGTGAACAGGTCAGGGTTCCATAGCCGCAGGCAGAACAGTTGAAACTGGAGCAGCAGCACGGCCAAGTGGACTGGGGACAGCAAGGAGTCATCATGCCAGGTAGTCCTGAGGCATGGTCCTAGGGCTCAGGTCCTCCAATAGAGAGAAAGAAAGAGAGAAAGAGAGAATTAGAGAGAGCATACTTAAATTCACACAGGACACCGGAAAAGACAGGAGAAGTACTCCAGATATAACAAAGTGACCCTAGCCCCCCGACACATAAACTACTGCAACATAAATACTGGAGGCTGAGACAGGAGGGGTCAGGAGACACTGTGGCCCCATCCGATGATACCCCCGGACAGGGCCAAACAGGCAGGATATAACCCCACCCACTTTGCCAAAGCACAGCCCCCACACCACTAGAGGAATATCTTCAACTACCAATTTACCATCCTGAGACAAGGCCGAGTATAGCCCACAAAGATCTCCGCCACGGCACAACCCAAGGGGGGGGCGCCAACCCAGACAGGAAGATCACGTCAGTGACTCAACCCACTCAAGTGACGCACCCCTCCTAGGGACGGCATGGAAGAGCACCAGTAAGCCAGTGACTCAGCCCCTGTAATAGGGTTAGAGACAGAGAATCCCAGTGGAGAGAGGGGAACCGGCCAGGCAGAGACAGCAAGGGCGGTTCGTTGCTCCAGAGCCTTTCCGTTCACCTTCACACTCCTGGGCCAGACTACATTCAATCATTTGACCTACTGAGAGATGAGTCTTCAGAAAAGACTTAAAGGTTCGGATGGGGCCACAGTGTCTCCTGACCCCTCCTGTCTCAGCCTCCAGTATTTATGCTGCAGTAGTTTATGTGTCGGGGGGCTAGGGTCACTTTGTTATATCTGGAGTACTTCCCCTGTCTTATCCGGTGTCCTGTGTGAATTTAAGTATGCTCTCTCTAATTCTCTCTTTCTCTCTTTCTTTCTCTCTATCGGAGGACCTGAGCCCTAGGACCATGCCTCAGGACTACCTGGCATGATGACTCCTTGCTGTCCCCAGTCCACCTGGCCGTGCTGCTGCTCCAGTTTCAACTGTTCTGCCTGCGGCTATGGAACCCTGACCTGTTCACCGGACGTGCTACCTGTCCCAGAACTGCTGTTTTCAACTCTCTAGAGACCACAGGAGCGGTAGAGATACTCTTAATGATCGGCTATGAAAAGCCAACTGACATTTACTCCTTAGGTGCTGACCTGTTGCACCCTCGGCAACTACTGTGATTATTATTATTTGACCCTGCTGGTCATTTATGAACATTTGAACATCTTGGCCATGTTCTGTTATAATCTCCACCCGGCACAGCCAGAAGAGGACTGGCCACCCCTCATAGCCTGGTTCCTCTCTAGGTTTCTTCCTAGGTTTTGGCCTTTCTAGGGAGTTTTTCCTAGCCACTGTGCTTCTACACCTGCATTGCTTGCTTTTTGAGGTTTTAGTTTGGGTTTCTGTACAGCACTTTGAGATATCAGCTGATGTAAGAAGGGCTATATAAATAAATTTGATTTCATTTGATTTGAAAGGTTGAGACCGAGTCTGCGTCTCTCACATGGGTAGGCAGACCATTCCATAAAAATATAGCCCTATAGGACCAAACTCTGCCTCCAGTTGTTTGCTTAGAAATTCTAGGGACAATTAGGAGGCCTGCGTCTTGTGACCGTAGCGTACATGTAGGTTTGTACGGCAGGACCAAATCGGAAAGATAGGTAGGAGCAAGCTCATGTAATGCTTTGTAGGTTAGCAGTAAAACCTTGAAATCAGCCCTTGCCTTAACAGGAAGTCAGTGTAGGGAGGCTAGCACTGGAGTAATATGATCAAATTTTTTGGTTCTAGTCAGGATTCTAGCAGCCGTATTTAGCACTAACTGAAGTTTATTTAGTGCTTTATCCGGGTAGCCGGAAAGTAGAGCATTGCAGTAGTCTAACCACGAAGTAACAAAAGCATGGATACATTTTTCTGAATCATTTTTGGACAGAAAGTTTCAGATTTTTGCAATGTTACGTAGATTGAAAAAGGCTGTTTTTGAAACAGTCTTGATATGTTGGTCAAAAGAGAGATCAGGGTCCAGAGTAACGCCGAGGTCCTTCACAGTTTTGTTTGAGACGACTGTACAACCATCAAGATTAATTGTCAGATTCAACAGAAGATCTCTTTGTTTCTTTGGACCTAGAACAAGCATCTCTGTTTTGTCCGAGTTTAAAAGTAGAACGTTTGCAGCCATCCACTTCCTTATGTCTGAAACACAGGCTTCTAGCAAGGGCAATTTTGGGGCTTCACCATGTTTCATTGAAATGTACAGCTGTGTGTCATCCGCATAGCAGTGAAAGTTAACTTTATGTTTTCGAATGACATCCCCAAGAGGTAAAATATATAGTGAAAACAATTGTGGTCCTAAAACGGAACCTTGAGGAACACCGACATTTACAGTTGATTTGTCATAGGACAAATCATTCACAGAGACAAACTGATATCTTTCCGACAGATAAGATCTAAACCAGGCCAGAACTTGTCCGTGTAGACATATTTGTGTTTCCAATCTCTCCAAAAGAATGTGGTGATCGATGGTATCAAAAGCAGCACTAAGGTCTAGGAGCACGAGGACAGATGCAGAGCCTCGGTCTGACGCCATTAAAAGGTCATTTACCACCTCCACAAGTGCAGTCTCAGTGCTATGATGGGGTCTAAATCCAGACTGAAGCATTTTGTATACATTGTTTGTCTTCAGGAAGGCAGTGAGTTGCTGTGCAACAGCTTTTTCTAAAAATTTTGAGAGGAATGGAAGATTCGATATAGGCCGATTAGTTTTTTAAATATTTTCTGGGTCAAGGTTTGGCTTTTTCAAGAGAGGCTTTATTACTGCCACTTTTAGTGAGTTTGGTACACATCCGGTGGATAGAGAGCCGTTTATTATGTTCAACATAGGAGGGCCGAGCACAGGAAGCAGCTCTTTCAGTAGTTTAGTTGGAATAGGGTCCAGTATGCAGCTTGACGGTTTAGAGGCCATGATTATTTTCATCATTGTGTCAAGAGATATAGTACTAAAACACTTGAGTGTCTCTCTTGATCCCAGGCCCTGGCAGAGCTGTGCAGACTCAGGACAACTGAGCTTTGGAGGAATACGCAGACTTAAAGAGGAGTCCGTAATTTGGTTTCTAATGATCATGATCTTTTCCTCAAAGAAGTTCTTGAATTTATTACTGCTGAAGTGAAAGCCATCCTCTCTTGGGAAATGCTGCTTTTTAGTTTGCTTTGCGACAGTATCAAACATACATTTCGTATTGTTCTTATTTTCCTCAATTAATTTGGAAAAATAGGATGATCGAGCAGCAGTGTGAGGGCTCTTCGATACTGCACGGTACTTTCTTTCCAAGCTAGTCGGAAGACTTCCAGTTTGGTGTGGCGCCATTTCTGTTCCAATTTTCTGGAAGCTTGCTTCAGAGCTCGGGTATTTTCTGTATATCAGGGAGCTAGTTTCTTATGACAAATATTTTTAGTTTTTAGGGGTGCAACTGCATCTAGGGTATTGCGCAAGGTTAAATTGAGTTCCTTAGTTAGGCGGTTAACTGATTTTTGTCCTCTGACGTCCTTGGGTAGGCAGAGGGAGTCTGGAAGGGCATCAAGGAATCTTTGGGTTGTCTGAGAATTTATAGCATGACTTTTGATGATCCTTGGTTGGGGTCTGAGCAGATTATTTGTTGCGATTACAAACGTAATAAAATGGTGGTCCGATAGTCCAGGATTATGAAGAAAAACATTAAGATCCACAACATTTATTCCATGGGACAAAACTAGGTCCAGAGTATGACTGTGACAGTGAGTAGGTCCAGAGACATGTTGGACAAAACCCACTGAGTCGATGATGGCTCCGAAAGAGTGGGTCTGTGGACTTTTCCATGTGAATATTAAAATCAACAAAAATGTGAATATTATCTGCTATGACTACAGGAAGGAATTCAGGGAACTCAGTGAGGAACGCTGTATATGGCCCAGGAGGCCTGTAAACAGTAGCTATAAAAAGTGATTGAGTAGGCTGCATAGATTTCATGACTAGAAGCTCAAAAGACAAAAACGTCGTTAATTTTTTTGTAAATTGAAATTTGCTATCGTAAATGTTAGCAACACCTCCGCCTTTACCGGAAGCACGGGGGATATGGTCACTAGTGTAACCAGGAGGTGAGGCCTCATTTAACACAGTAAATTCATCAGGCTTAAGCCATGTTTCAGTCAGGCCAATCACATCAAGATTATGATCAGTGATTAGTTAATTGACTATAACTGCCTTTGAAGTGAGGGATCTAACATTAAGTAGCCCTATTTTGAGATGTGAGGTATCACGATCTCTTTCAATAATGACAGGAATGGAGGTCTTTATTCTAGTGAGATTGCTAAGGCGAACACCGCCATGTTTAGTTTTGCACAACCTAGGTCTGTGCTAGTCATATAATACTCCACAATGTCAAAGTGGAGATATGTTTTTAGAAATTGTTACATATTAATTACAAATGAAAAGCTGAAATGTCTTGAGTCAATAATTATTCAACCCATTTGTTATGGGAAGCCTAAATCATTTCTGTAGTAAAAATGTGCTTAAATCACATAATAAATTGCATGTGGAATTAAATAGTTTAACCTGATTTTTGAATGACTACCTCATCTCTGTACCCCACACACAAACACAGATTGAACCACATAGACCAGGGGGGTGTTCCATTGCCTCGAGAAGAAGGGCAGCTATTGGTAGATGGGTAAACATTAAAAAAGGAGACATTGAGTCACTTTCAGCATGGTGAAGTTATTAATTACACTTTGGACGGTGTATCAATACACCCAGTCACTACAAAGACAAAGGCTTCCTTCCTAACTCAGTTGCCAGAGAGGAGGGAAACTCCTCAGGAATTTTACCATGAGGCCGTTGGTGACTTTAAAACAGTTACAGAGTTTAATGGCTGTGATGGGAGAAAACTGAGGATGATTCAACAACAGTAACCTAACTGACAGAGTGAAAAGAAGGAAGCAAGTACTGAATAAAAATATTCCAAAACATGCATCCTGTTTGCAACAAGGCACTAAAGTAACACTGAAAGAAATGTGATAAAGAAATTAACTTTTTGTCCTGAATACAAAGTGTTATGTTTGGGGCAAATCCAACACATCACTCTTCATATTTTCATGCATGGTGGTGGCTGCATCATGTTATGGTGATGCTTGTCATTGGCAAGGGAGTTTTTTTTAGGATCAAAATAAATGTAATTGCACTAAGCAAAATCCAAGAGGAAATCCTGGTTCAGTCTGTTTTCCAACAGACACTGGGAGACATATCCACCTTTCAGCAGGACAGTAACGTAAAAGACAAGGCCAAATTTACGCTGGAGTGGCTTACCAAGATGACACTGAATGTTCCTGAGTAGCCTAGTTACAATTTTGACTTAAATCGGCTTGAAAATCTATGGCAATACTTAAAAATGGCTGTCTAGCAATGATCAACAACCAACTGGACTGAGTTTGAAGATTTTTTAAAAGAATAATATGCAAATATTGTACAAACCAGGTGTGCAAAGCTCTTAGAGACTTACACCCAGAAAGACTCACAGCTGTAATCGCTACCAAAGGTGATTCTAACATGTATTAACTCAGGGCTGAGAATATTTATGTAAATTACATATTTTTGTATTTCATTTTCAATACATTTGCCTCAATGTCTAAAAACATGTTTTCACTTTGTCATGATGAGGTATTGTGTGTTGATGGGTGAGAAAAAAATATTTTTTATAAATGTTATATTAGTAGTGCACCAAATAGGGAATAGGGTGCCAGTCCTGGTCTAATGTAGTGCACCAAATAGGGAATAGGGTGCCAGTCCTGGTCTAATGTAGTGCACCAAATAGGGAATAGGGTGCCAGTCCTGGTCTAAAGTAGTGCACCAAATAGGGAATAGGGTGCCAGTCCTGGTCTAAAGTAGTGCACCAAATAGGGAATAGGGTGCCAGTCCTGGTCTAAAGTAGTGCACCAATAGGGAATAGGGTGCCAGTCCTGGTCTAAAGTAGTGCACCAAATAGGGAATAGGGTGCCAGTCCTGGTCTAAAGTAGTGCACCAAATAGGGAATAGGGTGCCAGTCCTGGTCTAAAGTAGTGCACCAAATAGGGAATAGGGTGCCAGTCCTGGTCTAATGTAGTGCACCAAATAGGGAATAGGGTGCCAGTCCTGGTCTAATGTAGTGCACCAAATAGGGAATAGGGTGCCAGTCCTGGTCTAAAGTAGTGCACCAAATAGGGAATAGGGTGCCAGTCCTGGTCTAATTTAGTGCACCAAATAGGGAATAGGGTGCCAGTCCTGGTCTAAAGTAGTGCACCAAATAGGGAATAGGGTGCCAGTCCTGGTCTAAAGTAGTGCACCAAATAGGGAATAGGGTGCCAGTCCTGGTCTAATTTAGTGCACCAAATAGGGAATAGGGTGCCAGTCCTGGTCTAAAGTAGTGCACCAAATAGGGAATAGGGTGCCAGTCCTGGTCTAATGTAGTGCACCAAATAGGGAATAGGGTGCCAGTCCTGGTCTAAAGTAGTGCACCAAATAGGGAATAGGGTGCCAGTCCTGGTCTAAAGTAGTGCACCAAATAGGGAATAGGGTGCCAGTCCTGGTCTAAAGTAGTGCACCAAATAGGGAATAGGGTGCCAGTCCTGGTCTAAAGTAGTGCACCAAATAGGGAATAGGGTGCCAGTCCTGGTCTAAAGTAGTGCACCAAATAGGGAATAGGGTGCCAGTCCTGGTCTAATGTAGTGCACCAAATAGGGAATAGGGTGCCAGTCCTGGTCTAAAGTAGTGCACCAAATAGGGAATAGGGTGCCAGTCCTGGTCTAATGTAGTGCACCAAATAGGGAATAGGGTGCCAGTCCTGGTCTAAAGTAGTGCACCAAATAGGGAATAGGGTGCCAGTCCTGGTCTAAAGTAGTGCACCAAATAGGGAATAGGGTGCCAGTCCTGGTCTAAAGTAGTGCACCAAATAGGGAATAGGGTGCCAGTCCTGGTCTAAAGTAGTGCACCAAATAGGGAATAGGGTGCCAGTCCTGGTCTAAAGTAGTGCACCAAATAGGGAATAGGGTGCCAGTCCTGGTCTAATGTAGTGCACCAAATAGGGAATAGGGTGCCAGTCCTGGTCTAAAGTAGTGCACCAAATAGGGAATAGGGTGCCAGTCCTGGTCTAAAGTAGTGCACCAAATAGGGAATAGGGTGCCAGTCCTGGTCTAAAGTAGTGCACCAAATAGGGAATAGGGTGCCAGTCCTGGTCTAAAGTAGTGCACCAAATAGGGAATAGGGTGCCGGTCCTTGTCTAAAGTAGTGCAGAAAATAGGGAATAGGGTCCCATTTAGGACGCACACTGAGTTTAATCATCGCTCCCATCCCCCAAATCCTCCGGAAAACATTAGTGGATGAATGAGATGATGTGGGAACGTGCGGCGGGGGGGGGGAGTAATTTTATTGATTATAACTGACACTGGAACTATGGAGCCAGAGAGACAACAGCATGGAGGTAGCTAAGACAAGGGATGTGTCCCAAACTGGAGTATTACCACACCTCCCTGACCCTCCCGGAGTTCGGGCCCCCCAGATAAGCATTTTAACACGCCATGAAAGGAATCTTTAGAATTACTGGAATTAGCTTTAAAACTGCAACATTTTCTGGACAAAATAGAATAGCTATAACAGGAAATTTAGCTCAGAGATTCTTGATTTTTTTAAAATAAAATTTAATAAAATTAATCAGGAATGAACAGCTATACCATAAGGACGTCTTATTTATGTCCTCATTACATGTAGTGCAGCAAAACCCCATGTGAACAGTTCTCTACTTTGATAGATTTAAACAAACATTATTGGAATCACCATGCTCACAACCATAAACTGTCAACTCCCTCTCCCTGAGAGATTAAGATTAAATATGAATTTTGATTAAAATATGTTAAATTTATTTTTGTTTTTTTGAGTGATAAAGCAAATGAGGAACAACTAAGTTGCTACTTTGTATACCACTGAAATGAAGAAGAAAAATACATTTTTGTCAACTCCTTAATCATCCACTCTGTCAGAGTGCTTCCTGTCAAGGCAGCAGCTACTCTTCCTGGAGTTTATTATGGATCCCCATTAGTTCCTGCCAAGGCAGCAGCTACTCTTCCTGGGGTTTATTATGGATCCCAAATAGTTCCTGCCAAGGCAGCAGCTACTCTTCCTGGGGTTTATTATGGATCCCCATTAGTTCCTGCCAAGGCAGCAGCTACTCTTCCTGGGGTTTATTATGGATCCCCATTAGTTCCTGCCAAGGCAGCAGCTACTCTTCCTGGGGTTTATTATGGATCCCCATTAGTTCCTGCCAAGGCAGCAGCTACTCTTCCTGGGGTTTATTATGGATCCCCATTAGTTCCTGCCAAGGCAGCAGCTACTCTTCCTGGAGTTTATTATGGAACCCCATTAGTTCCTGCCAAGGCAGCAGCTACTCTTCCTGGAGTTTATTATGGATCCCCATTAGTTCCTGCCAAGGCAGCAGCTACTCTTCCTGGGGTTTATTTTGGATCCCCATTAGTTCCTGCCAAGGCAGCAGCTACTCTTCCTGGGGTTTATTATGGATCCCCATTAGTTCCTGCCAAGGCAGCAGCTACTCTTCCCGGGGTTTATTATGGATCCCCATTAGTTCCTGTCAAGGCAGCAGCTACTCTTCCTGGGGTTTATTATGGATCCCCATTACTTCCTGTCAAGGCAGCAGCTACTCTTCCTGGAGTTTATTATGGATCCCCATTAGCTCCTGCCAAGGCAGCAGCTACTCTTCCTAGGGTTTATTATGGATCCCCATTAGTTCCTGTCAAGGCAGCAGCTACTCTTCCTGGGGTTTATTATGGATCCCCATTAGTTCCTGTCAAGGCAGCAGCTACTCTTCCTGGGGTTTATTATGGATCCCCATTAGTTCCTGCCAAGGCAGCAGCTACTCTTCCTGGAGTTTATTATGGATTCCCATTAGTTCCTGCCAAGGCAGCAGCTACTCTTCCTGGTGTTTATTATGGATCCCCATTAGTTCCTGTCAAGGCAGCAGCTACTCTTCCTGGGGTTTATTATGGATCCCCATTAGTTCCTGTCAAGGCAGCAGCTACTCTTCCTGGGGTTTATTATGGATCCCCATTAGTTCCTGTCAAGGCAGCAGCTACTCTTCCTGGAGTTTATTATGAATCCCCATTAGTTCCTGCCAAGGCAGCAGCTACTCTTCCTGGGGTTTATTATGGATCCCCATTAGTTCCTGTCAAGGCAGCAGCTACTCTTCCTGGGGTTTATTATGGATCCCCATTAGTTCCTGCCAAGGCAGCAGCTACTCTTCCTGGGGTTTATTATGGATCCCCATTAGTTCCTGCCAAGGCAGCAGCTACTCTTCCTGGAGTTTATTATGGATCCCCATTAGTTCTTGCCAAGGCAGCTGCTACTCCTCCTGGGATCCAAACACACCAAAGCTTCCACATTACATATAAAACTAAAGATAAAACAGGGAACTATGTTTGTACTGAATGAGCTAAAGATTAAACAGTACATCATATAACATCCCTACAACACCACATTATCCACACCACAACATGTTCAATACCACAATACAACAATATCACAATGTGTGTGTATGCATGTGTCTATACCTTTGTATGTGTCTCTTCACTGTTCCCGTTGTTGTATTTTTACCTGCTTTTTAAATCTGATTCTTGCATCAGTTACCTGATGTGGAATAGAGTTCCATGTAGTCATGGCTCTATGTAGTACTGTGCGCCTCCCATAGTCTGTTCTGGACTTGGGTACTCTGAAGAGACTTCTGGTGACATGTCTTGTGGGGTATATGCATGGGTGTGTGAGCTGTGTGCTAGTTTTTTAAACAGACAGCTCTGTACATTCAGATTGTCGATACCTCTCACAAATACTAGTAGTGATGAAGTCAATCTCTCTTCCACTTTGAGCCAGGAGAGATTGACACGAATTGTATTAATGTTAGCTCCCTGTGTACATCTAAGGGCCAGCCGTGCTGCCCTGTTCTGAGACAATTGTAATGTTCCTAAGTTCCTCTTTGTGGCACCTGACCACATGACTGAACAGCAGTCCAGGTGTGACAAAACTAGGGCCTGTAGGACCTGCCTTGTTGATTTTGTCGTTAAGAAGGTAGAGCTACACTTTATTATGTACAGACGTCTCCCCCATCTTAGCTACTGTTGCATCAATACGCTGTTCTAGACGTTACTAGTTGCTTTATAAATGTTGCTTTCTGTTCTAAATCTAGAAAAAAAAGCATACTGTCTCAGCAGAATAAGGACTATTAAACTATACTGTCTCAGCAGAATATGGACTATTAAACTATACTGTCTCAGCAGAATAAGGACTATTAAACTATACTGTCTCAGCAGAATATGGACTATTAAACTATACTGTCTCAGCAGAATATGGACTATTAAACTATACTGTCTCAGCAGAATATGGACTATTAAACTATACTGTCTCAGCAGAATATGGACTATTAAACTATACTGTCTCAGCAGAATAAGGACTATTAAACTATACTGTCTCAGCAGAATATGGACTATTAAACTATACTGTCTCAGCAGAATATGGACTATTAAACTATACTGTCTCAGCAGAATAAGGACTATTAAACTATACTGTCTCAGCAGAATATGGACTATTAAACTATACTGTCTCAGCAGAATATGGACTATTAAACTATACTGTCTCAGCAGAATATGGACTATTAAACTATACTGTCTCAGCAGAATATGGACTATTAAACTATACTGTCTCAGTCAGAATATGGACTATTAAACTATACTGTCTCAGCAGAATATGGACTATTAAACTATACTGTCTCAGCAGAATATGGACTATTAAACTATACTGTCTCAGCAGAATAAGGACTATTAAACTATACTGTCTCAGCAGAATATGGACTATTAAACTATACTGTCTCAGCAGAATATGGACTATTAAACTATACTGTCTCAGCAGAATATGGACTATTAAACTATACTGTCTCAGCAGAATATGGACTATTAAACTATACTGTCACAGCAGAATATGGACTATTAAACTATACTGTCTCAGCAGAATAAGGACTATTAAACTATACTGTAACAGCAGAATATGGACTATTAAACTATACTGTCTCAGCAGAATATGGACTATTAAACTATACTGTCTCAGCAGAATATGGACTATTAAACTATACTGTCTCAGCAGAATATGGACTATTAAACTATACTGTCTCAGCAGAATATGGACTATTAAACTATACTGTCTCAGCAGAATATGGACTATTAAACTATACTGTCTCAGCAGAATAAGGACTATTAAACTATACTGTCTCAGCAGAATAAGGACTATTAAACTATACTGTCTCAGCAGAATATGGACTATTAAACTATACTGTCTCAGCAGAATATGGACTATTAAACTATACTGTCTCAGCAGAATAAGGACTATTAAACTATACTGTCTCAGCAGAATAAGGACTATTAAACTATACTGTCTCAGCAGAATATGGACTATTAAACTATACTGTCTCAGCAGAATAAGGACTATTAAACTATACTGTCTCAGCAGAATATGGACTATTAAACTATACTGTAACAGCAGAATAAGGACTATTAAACTATACTGTCTCAGCAGAATAAGGACTATTAAACTATACTGTCTCAGCAGAATATGGACTATTAAACTATACTGTCTCAGCAGAATATGGACTATTAAACTATACTGTCACAGCAGAATATGGACTATTAAACTATACTGTCTCAGCAGAATATGGACTATTAAACTATACTGTCTCAGCAGAATATGGACTATTAAACTATACTGTCTCAGCAGAATATGGACTATTAAACTATACTGTCTCAGCAGAATAAGGACTATTAAACTATACTGTCTCAGCAGAATAAGGACTATTAAACTATACTGTCTCAGCAGAATATGGACTATTAAACTATACTGTCTCAGCAGAATATGGACTATTAAACTATACTGTCTCAGCAGAATATGGACTATTAAACTATACTGTCTCAGCAGAATATGGACTATTAAACTATACTGTCTCAGCAGAATAAGGACTATTAAACTATACTGTCTCAGCAGAATATGGACTATTAAACTATACTGTCTCAGCAGAATATGGACTATTAAACTATACTGTCTCAGCAGAATATGGACTATTAAACTATACTGTCTCAGCAGAATAAGGACTATTAAACTATACTGTCTCAGCAGAATATGGACTATTAAACTATACTGTCTCAGCAGAATATGGACTATTAAACTATACTGTCTCAGCAGAATATGGACTATTAAACTATACTGTCTCAGCAGAATAAGGACTATTAAACTATACTGTCTCAGCAGAATATGGACTATTAAACTATACTGTCTCAGCAGAATATGGACTATTAAACTATACTGTCTCAGCAGAATAAGGACTATTAAACTATACTGTCTCAGCAGAATAAGGACTATTAAACTATACTGTCTCAGCAGAATAAGGACTATTAAACTATACTGTCTCAGCAGAATATGGACTATTAAACTATACTGTCTCAGCAGAATAAGGACTATTAAACTATACTGTCTCAGCAGAATATGGACTATTAAACTATACTGTCTCAGCAGAATATGGACTATTAAACTATACTGTCTCAGCAGAATATGGACTATTAAACTATACTGTCACAGCAGAATATGGACTATTAAACTATACTGTCTCAGCAAGGTATGTGTCTCTCCTTCCAAATGACTTTGAAACAATGGATGTGGTCTTGGACTCTAATACTGACCAGTCACTGTCTTTCATAACCCTTTGTATCCAACATTTAATCTAGAATCGGCATCCTTAACTTATGCTGCCAAACATACCCTCGTAAAACTGACCATCCTACCGATTCTCGACTTCGGCAATGTCATTTGCAAAATAGCCTCCAACACTCTACTCAACAAATTGGATGCAGTCTATCACAGTGCCATCCGTTTTGTCATTAAAGCCCCATATACCACCCACCACTGCGACCTGTATGTGCTCGTTGGCTGGCCCTCGCTTCATACTCGTCGCCAGACCCACTTGCTCCAGGTCATCTATAAGTCTTTGCTAGGTAAAGCCCCGCCTTATCTCAGCTCACTGGTCACAATAGCAACACCCACCCGTAGCACGCGCTCCAGCAGGTATATTTCACTGGTCACCCTCAAAGCCAATTCTTCCTTTGGCCGCCTCTCCTTCCAGTTCTCTGCTGCCAATGACTGGAACGAACTGCAAAAATCACTGAAGCTGGAGACTCATATCTCCCTCACTAGCTTTAAGCACCAGCTGTCAGAGCAGCTCACAGATCACTGCACCTGTACATAGCCCATCTGTAAATAGCCCATCCAACTACCTCATCCCCATACTGTATTTATTTATTTATCTTGCTGCTTTGCACCCCAGTATCTCTACTTGCACATTCATCTTCTGCACATCTACCATTCCAGTGTTTAATTGCTAAATTGTAATTACTTCACCACCATGGCCTATTTATTGCCTTACCTCCCTTATCCTACCTCATTTGCACACACTGTACATATACTTTTTCTACTGTGTTATTGACTGTATGTTTGCTTATTCCATGTGTAACTCTGTGTTGTTGTATGTGTCAAACTGCTTTGCTTTATCTTGGCCAGGTCGCAGTTGTAAATGAGAACTTGTTCTCAACTAGCCTACCTGGTTAAATAAAGAAAAAATATATAAAAAATTTGACAGTTACTGAACGTTTTAAGTTGGGGTGAAATGCAGCAACGTGACGAGGTTTGTAAAAGAAGATACTCAATGACTTCTGATCAACATGAGTTTATGGAAAAACTGCTTGAATCCTCTGGATGCACATTTCACAAGTTTTGTTAACACTTTATATTAAGTTGTCTTAACACTTTATATTAAGTTGTCTTAACACTTTATATTGCGTTGTCTTAACACTTTATATTAAGTTGTCTTAACACTTTATATTAAGTTGTCGTA
Source organism: Salvelinus alpinus (assembly GCF_045679555.1). Classification (NCBI taxonomy): domain Eukaryota; kingdom Metazoa; phylum Chordata; class Actinopteri; order Salmoniformes; family Salmonidae; genus Salvelinus; species Salvelinus alpinus. The sequence continues at coordinate 99,644,765 of NC_092090.1, forward strand.
ACACTTTATATTAAGTTGTCTTAACACTTTATATTAAGTTGTCTTAACACTTTATATTAAGTTGTCTTAACACTTTATATTAAGTTGTCTTAACACTTTATATTAAGTTGTGGTGACACTTGATATTAAGTTGTCTTAACACTTTATATTAAGTTGTCTTAACACTTTATATTAAGTTGTCTTAACACTTTATATTAAGTTGTCTTAACACTTTATATTAAGTTGTCTTAACACTTTATATTAAGTTGTCTTAACACTTTATATTAAGCTGTGGTGACACTTTATATTAAGTTGTCTTAACACTTTATATTAAGTTGTCTTAACACTTTATATTAAGTTGTCTTAACACTTTATATTAAGCTGTGGTGACCCTTTATATTAAGTTGTCTTAACACTTTATATTAAGTTGTCTTAACACTTTATATTAAGTTGTCTTAACACTTTATATTAAGTTGTCTTAACACTTTATATTAAGTTGTCTTAACACTTTATATTAAGTTGTCTTAACACTTTATATTAAGTTGTCTTAACACTTTATATTAAGTTGTCTTAACACTTTATATTAAGTTGTCTTGCCACTTTATATTAAGTTGTGGTGACACTTTATATTAAGTTGTCTTAACACTTTATATTAAGTTGTTTTAACACTTTATATTAAGTTTTGGTACACTTTATATTAAGTTTTGGTAACACTTTATATTCAGTTGTCTTAACACTTTATATTCAGTTGTGGTGACACTTTATGTTACATTTCTTTGTGCAGCATGTAGCCTAGTGGTTAAAGTGTTGGACTAAAAGGTTGCAAGACAAGGTAAAAATCTGTCGTTCTGCCCCTGAACAAGACAGTTAACCCACTGTTCCTAGGCCTTCATTGAAAATAAGAATTTGTTCTTAACTGACATGTCTAGTTAAATAAAGGTTAAAAAAACAAGTTTATTTTATATTAAGTTGTGGTAAGGCTTTATTACAAGTTTCTTTAACATTTTATATTAAGTTGTGGTAACACTTTATATTAAGTTTCTTAAAATGTTTATATTAAGTTGTGGTAACACTACCTATACATATGTAGTAACACTTTAATTACTGCACTAACTATTCGTACTAATCTTTTTTCAAGATTCAACTATTAATCTTCTCTTTAATTCGTATCTATTCTTATGTATTTATTGAGCTTGGAGGGACTCGGCTACTCTAGTTGGGTACCTCGCTAGCTAAAGCTATCAGGCTAATGTATGCTTTGATGCAAACCAGAGTCCCTTCACTTGTGACACCATTTCCCCCCCCGGGCTAATAGAAGTCCATTCTTCATCCTCCTGAGTTTCATTTATGTAAAAGGAAATTTGAAGCTATCACTTAAAGGTGCTGAAATGACATGCTGATGGATGCAGTGTTTAGACTAGCTAGTTAAGACCTCAAACCTGTGTGCCGCATCGCGTGAGGGAGAGACACACACACACACACACGCACATTTCCTTAACAAGCAGAAAATATAGAGTTATAAATGAATCCTACTGTCTAGGGGACTGGCTTCAGTGGAGGAATAAACCCCAAAACAACGAATGAAGGAGATAGTTGCCATAGTAACCATCGTAAATTAAATCCCTCAAACGAGAGAGGTTGTTTGGGGGTGGGGGGTGAAGGGGGGAGGGAAGGGGTACGACAAACCTTGTCACTCCGCTTGTTTCCTTCTAAAAGGTATCAAATTAATGACGGTCCGGCACGGTCTGGCACGGGAAGTAACTTCTCAAGCAACTTTTGACATTTCAGCCTTCGACAGTGTATAAAGATGCCAAGAGTGACGAATGGAGAAAACTTAGTCGCCAGGCCCGGGAAGGAGAGAGAAAGAGAAAGAGAGAGACTCATTGTTATTTTTCATCTCAGCAACAGGCAGACAGTGTGAGTACAAGAGCTCTTGAGACACAGACAGACAGACAGATAAAATAGGAAGTCTTGAGAACAGTGTAAATACGGTTGCCTTTATCCGATCCCATGGACGGCTAGCTAAAGGGCAAATATTGTTTTTCTGTGAGAGGAGGAGTTTACACACGTCATCCTATATTCCTTCTCTCGTATCTTAGGCTCTCCTGAAAACATGTTGAGTTGGGGTGATTTTCTTACAAGTGCCCCTTTTTTTGTCAATATACATGTACACAACTTTCTGTAATAGCAGTCAGGTCCATAATTATTGGCACCCTTGACAAATATGAGCAAAAAATACTATCATAAAATGTAATACAAAATACTGAGGATAATGACACTGGTCTTTGTTGTAGAATGTTTTCTTAGATTCTAGAACACATTGGGAGGGATCTTAGAACATTCCTCCATACAAAATCTTTCCAGATGCTTGATATCCATCGGTTTAAGTCAGCAGACTGATTGTAAAATGTTCCCAAGTGGCGCAGCGGTCACGTCCGTCGTAAGGAGGAGACCAAGGCGCAGCGTGATGTGCGTACATTCTTCTTTTAATGAAGAAAGAAACACTAAAACAAACTAACAAAGAAACAAAACGAACGTGACGCTATATAGAACGAGTGCTGACAGGCAACTACACATAGACAAGAACCCACCAAAGGAAAATGGCTACCTAAATATGATCCCCAATCAGAGACAACGATAAACAGCTGCCTCTATTTGGGAACCAATTCAGGCCACCATAGACCTACAATCACCTAGACCTTCTAAACCCCTAGACATACAAAAACCCCTAGACAAGACAAAACAAGCATACCCACCCTTGTCACACCCTGACCTAACCAAAATAATAACGAAAACAGAGATAACTAAGATCAGGGCGTGACAGCAGCATTCTAAAGGCACTGCATCTCTGTGCAAGAGAAGTCGCTACAGTCCCTGGTTCGAATCCAGGCAGTATCACACGGCCGTGATTGGGAGTCTCATAGGGCGGCGCACAATTGGCCCAGCGTCGTCCAGGTTTAGCCCGGGGTAGGCCGTCATTGTAGATAACAATTTGTTCTTAACTGACTTACTTAGTTAAATAAAGGTTAAAAAAAAGGGGGAGAAGGCTGGAGTCTAGAAAACAAGGGTGCCAATATTTTTGACTCCTGTTTTTGAGACTGTAATGACTAATAAACTAATATGAAACAAAATATATTTCTCTGGACAATTGTATTAGCATACAATTGTCACGATCGTCGTTATGTGAAAGAGAGGAAGGAACAAGGCGCAGCGTGATAGCAATACATCTTTACTTTAATAAAGACGAAAACGAAGAACACTATACAAACAAATCAAAACAATAAACCGACGAACGCTATACAAACTAAGTGCTAACATGCAACATAGACATAGACAATCACCCACAAACTACCTAATGACTATGGTTGCCTAAATATGGCTCCCAATCAGAGACAACGATAGACAGCTGTCTCTAATTGAGAACCAATCTAGGCAACCATATACATACATACACCTAGACTAAACACTGCCCCATATACATACAAAAAACCCTAGACAATACAAAACACATACCTCCCCCATGTCACACCCTGACCTAACAAAAATAATAAAGAAAACAAAGATAACTAAGGCCAGGGTGTGACAACAATAATATAATTCCTATTTTGTTTTGCGTACGATATAGTATTTGCATTATTTATTCTATACAGTCTTCATTGCTCATCTTCATCAAGGGAGCTAATAATTATGGACTTGACTTAAACAAGCATGTTCATTGAAAAGACAAGGGGACATTTCATCACTCACATTCATTTTGTTGATAAATTATGAAAAACATATTTTAAAACTTTGAAACCCCCACATGGAAAGAACGGCTTGGAGTAGACAAGTGTCATGATATTCTACATATAGATGTGTGTGTGTGTGTGTGTGTGTGTGTGTGTGAGTGTGTGTGTGTGTGTGTGTGTGTGTGTGTGTGTGTGTGTGTGTGTGTGTGTGTGTGTGTGTGTGTGTGTGTGTGTGTGTGTGTGTGTGTGTGTGTGTGTGTGTGTGTGTGTGTGTGTGTCACAAACTAAGTCCCTCTGGATAAGAACGTCTGCTAAATGAGAGATATGTACTGTAACATGTTAATGTATAACGTGAGATATATGTACTGTAACATGTAAATGTATAACGTGAGAGATATGTACTGTAACATGTAAATGTATAACGTGAGAGATATGTACTGTAACATGTAAATGTATAACGTGAGATATATGTACTGTAACATGTAAATGTATAACGTGAGAGATATGTACTGTAACATGTAAATGTATAACGTGAGAGATATGTACTGTAACATGTAAATGTATAACGTGAGAGATATGTACTGTAACATGTAAATGTATAACGTGAGAGATATGTACTGTACATCCATTCTATACAAGATATGCTTCCTGGTTTGAACTTGGGCTACAGCAGGCAGTTACTTCTCCCCTCTCCTTATTGGTCATTGTAATGTACTGTATATATTGTGCCACCTCTGCAAAGCTGGCATCGCTCTCAGTCCAGTGTGTGTGTGTGTGTGTGTGTGTGTGTGTGTGTGTGTGTGTGTGTGTGTGTGTGCGCACAAAAGAGGACAGGGGGTTAGGGAGAGGGCCAGCTGACTCTCGGGCAGAGAGAGAGAGAGGGGGGGGGGGGGGGGGGGTCGTTTTCTAGCTGAGAGAGAGAGATACCGAGAGAGAGCGAGAGACAGAGAGCGAGTGAGAGACAGAGAGAGAGAGAGAGAGAGAGAGAGAGAGAGAGAGAGAGAGAGAGAGAGAGAGAGAGAGAGAGACAGAGAGAGAGAGAGAGAGAGAGAGAGAGAGGGGGGTAGTTTTCTAGCTGAGAGTTAAACCCTACAGGATGGTTTCTCTCCAGGAATAGGGTTGGTGTTAAAACCTACAGGATGGTATCTCTCCAGGAACAGGGTTGGAGTTAGAACCTACAGGATGGTATCTCTCCAGGAACAGCGTTGGAGAGCCCTTGGCTACAGTATGACAGCAACACATGAATACACACACACACACACACACACACACACTTTTTATGTGTGGGAGAGCGATGGGGATCAGTTAGCTATTGTTCTTGGGAACAAGCTGAAGTAGATTGAATAAGTACATGGTTAGTAATTCTACCTCTTTGTGAAATTAGACTAACGAATCAAATTATAGTATGGTGATTACAATTATTAAAACGAAGTGATTGGAGGATTACTCAGGTTGCAAGGTGGGTTTTTAATTCCGATTACTGTGAGTTCCTGTGAGTTCCTGTGAGTTCCTGTGAGTTCCTGTGAGTTCCTGTGAGTTCCTGTGAGTTCCTGCCGAAGACAAATGCATATTTACTGAACTCACCGAACGCAATGAAGACTGATGAGGTTGTTGGGAAAAACAGGAAGTGCAAACAACACATAGCATATGGTGAAACGCAAGCATTGGCTTTGTGTGTGTGTTTGTGTATGTGTGTGTTTGTGTGTGTGTCTGTCTGTGTGTGTGTGTGTGTGTGTCTGTGGCATTGGGAGCTATTTTAACCATGCCTCCCAGACAGCAGTCTGAGAGCTGACACTGCTCTTCACACTGTAAATTATTGAGTGCACACAGAAGCGTATGGAGCGAGAGATGGAAGGGAGGAAGGGAGGGAGGGAGCTGGGGGGGGGGGGTGGGAGGGAGGGAGGGCGGGAGGGAGGGAGGGAGGGAGCTGGGGGGGGGGTGGGAGGGAGGGAGGGAGGGAGGGAGGGAGCTGGGGGGGGGGAGGGAGGGAGGGAGGGAGGAAGGGAGGGAGGGAGCTGGGGGGGGGGTGGGAGGGAGGGAGGGAGGGAGGAAGGGAGGGAGGGAGGGAGGGAGGGAGGGAGCTGGGGGGGGGGAGGGAGCGAGGGAGCGAGGGAGGGAGGGAGCTGGGTGGGGGTGTTTACAGGGGAACAGAGTATACCAACCAACCAAACTTGTCATAAGGCGTACTACCACTCGACGACTTCAAAAAATTAGTCCGAGTGCTCATTAACCCTGTGTGTTCCAGAGGACAGACGCTGTTACACCCTTGGCTATTACCTCACACCCTCGGCTATTACCACACACCCTCGGTTATTACACCACACCCTCGGTTATTACACCACACCCTTGGCTATTACCACACACCCTCGGCTATTACCACACACCCTTGGCTATTACAACACACCCTCGGCTATTACCACACACCCTCGGCTATTACCACACACCCTTGGCTATTACAACACACCCTTGGCTATTACCACACACCCTCGGCTATTACCACACACCCTCGGCTATTACAACACACCCTTGGCTATTACCTCACACCCTCGGCTATTACAACACACCCTCGGTTATTACACCACACCCTTGGCTATTACCACACACCCTCGGCTATTACCACACACCCTTGGCTATTAAAACACACCCTCGGCTATTACAACACACCCTTGGCTATTACAACACACCCTTGGTTATTACCACACACCCTTGGTTATTACCACACACCCTCGGCTATTACAACACACCCTCGGCTATTACAACACACCCTCGGTTATTACCACACACCCTTGGTTATTACCACACACCCTTGGTTATTACCACACACCCTTGGCTATTACAACACACCCTTGGTTATTACCACACACCCTTGGTTATTACCACACACCCTCGGCTATTACAACACACCCTTGGTTATTACCACACACCCTTGGTTATTACCACACACCCTTGGTTATTACCACACACCCTCGGCTATTACAACACACCCTTGGTTATTACCACACACCCTTGGTTATTACCACACACCCTCGGCTATTACAACACACCCTCGGCTATTACAACACACCCTCGGCTATTACAACACACCCTTGGTTATTACCACACACCCTTGGTTATTACCACACACCCTCGGCTATTACAACACACCCTCGGCTATTACAACACACCCTTGGCTATTACAACACACCCTTGGTTATTACCACACACCCTTGGTTATTACCACACACCCTCGGCTATTACAACACACCCTCGGCTATTACAACACACCCTCGGCTATTACAACACACCCTTGGTTATTACCACACACCCTTGGTTATTTCCACACACCCTCGGCTATTACAACACACCCTCGGCTATTACAACACACCCTTGGTTATTACCACACACCCTTGGTTATTACCACACACCCTCGGCTATTACAACACACCCTCGGCTATTACCACACACCCTCGGCTATTACAACACACCCTTGGTTATTACCACACACCCTCGGCTATTACAACACACCCTCGGCTATTACCACACACCCTCGGCTATTACAACACACCCTCGGCTATTACCACACACCCTTGGTTATTACCACACACCCTTGGTTATTACCACACACCCTTGGTTATTACCACACACCCTCGGCTATTACAACACACCCTTGGTTATTACCACACACCCTCGGCTATTACAACACACCCTTGGTTATTACCACACACCCTTGGTTATTACCACACACCCTCGGCTATTACAACACACCCTTGGTTATTACCACACACCCTCGGTTATTACCACACACCCTCGGTAATTACAACACACCCTTGGTTATTACCACACACCCTTGGTTATTACCACACACCCTTGGTTATTACCACACACCCTTGGTTATTACCACACACCCTCGGTTATTACCACACACCCTCGGTAATTACAACACACCCTTGGTTATTACCACACACCCTTGGTTATTACCACACACCCTTGGTTATTACCACACACCCTCGGTTATTACCACACACCCTCGGTAATTACCACACACCCTTGGTTATTACCACACACCCTTGGTTATTACCACACACCCTCGGTAATTACAACACACCCTTGGTTATTACCACACACCCTCGGTAATTACCACACACCCTTGGTTATTACCACACACCCTCGGTAATTACAACACACCCTTGGTTATTACCACACACCCTCGGTAATTACCACACACCCTCGGTTATTACCACACACCCTCGGTAATTACCACACACCCTTGGTTATTACCACACACCCTCGGTTATTACCACACACCCTTGGTTATTACCACACACCCTCGGTAATTACCACACACCCTCGGTTATTAACACACACCCTCGGTAATTACCACACACCCTTGGTTATTACCACACACCCTCGGTAATTACCACACACCCTTGGTTATTACCACACACCCTCGGTTATTACCACACACCCTCGGTTATTACCACACACCCTCGGTAATTACCACACACCCTTGGTTATTACCACACACCCTCGGTTATTACCACACACCCTCGGTTATTACCACACACCCTTGGTTATTACCACACACCCTTGGTTATTACCACACACCCTCGGTTATTACCACACACCCTTGGTTATTACCACACACCCTTGGTTATTACCACACACCCTTGGTTATTACCACACACCCTTGGTTATTACCACACACCCTCGGTTATTACCACACACCCTCGGTAATTACAACACACCCTTGGTTATTACCACACACCCTTGGTTATTACCACACACCCTTGGTTATTACCACACACCCTTGGTTATTACCACACACCCTCGGCTATTACCACACACCCTCGGCTATTACAACACACCCTCGGCTATTACCACACACCCTCGGCTATTACCACACACCCTTGGTTATTACCACACACCCTCGGCTATTACCACACACCCTCGGCTATTACAACACACCCTCGGCTATTACAACACACCCTCGGCTATTACAACACACCCTCGGTTATTACCACACACCCTTGGTTATTACAACACACCCTTGGGTTGTGTGGATTACGGTCTCTGGAACTATTCCCTGTACACATCTGTCACTGCTCCTCTTCTCCTCCGCTCTTCTCCTCCGCTCCTGTCCTCCGCCCCTTCTCCTCCCGCGTCTCTTCGTGTCTCTCGGTGTCGGCATTAAAGTTTCAGGTGGCATGGGCCGAGGGCCTGATGTGTCTGCTGTGTGTGGCTGCTGTTTAACACGGGTCTGGCTCGTAGGACGCCGCACTCTGTCACAGCTGGAAGGCAGCCATGGGCAACAGCATGTTAGAGACATTGGACTCCCGGTCTCCTGGTGCCGCTGTGGAAGATACAAGTGTTCAATTAGTGCCACGGGGACGCAGGTACATGCTAACATTGGCAGCTAACATAGCACGGGGACGCAGGTACACGCTAACATTGGCAGCTAACATAGCACGGTGACGCAGGTACACGCTAACATTGGCAGCTAACATAGCATGGGGACGCAGGTACATGCTAACATTGGCAGCTAACATAGCACGGGGATGCAGGTACACGCTAACATTGGCAGCTAACATAGCACGGGGATGCAGGGGACGCTTGTTTCTGCTGTGACGATTAGAACTTCTCCAACCCAAAAATCCTGGATAGATGGCAGCATTCACACCAACTGAAAGCGTGAACCACGGTATTTAATCACAGCAAGGTGGTGAAGGTAGGTAACAACACCTTGGCCACGCTGACCCTCAACACAGGGGCCCCACAAGGGTGTGTGCTCAGCCCCCTTCTGTACTCCCTGTTCACCCATGACTGCGTGGCCACGCACGTCTCCAAATCAAGTTTTCCAATGACTCAACCGTAGTAGGCCTGATTACCAACAATGACGAGACAGCCAACAGGGAGGAGGTGAGGGCCCTGGCGCAGTGGTGCCAGGAAAATAACCTCTCTCACAACATTAACAAAATGAAGGAGCTGATTGTGGACTTCAGGAGACAGAAAAAGGAGCAGGCCCTCATCCACTTCGACAGGGCAGCAGAGAGGGTGAAAAGCTTCAAGTTCCTCGGCGTGCACATCACAGACAACCTGAAATGGTCCAGCCACACAGACAGTGTGGTGAAGAAGGAGAAACACCGCCTCTTCAATTTCAACCCGGCTAAAGAAATTCGGCTTGCCCTCTAACACCCTCACGAATGTCTACAGATGCACCATCGAGAGCATCCTGTCAGGCTGCATCACCACCTGGTATGGCAATGGCACCGTCCGCAACTGCAGGGCTCTCCAGAGGGTAGTGCCTTCCAGGACATCTACAGCACCTGGTGTCACAGGAAATCCAAGAAGATCATTAAAGACGTCAGCCACCCAAGACACGGCCTGTTCACCACCATCTACAATAAGGAGGAGACATGTATACAGTTGAAGTCAGAAGTTTTACGTACACCTCAGCCAAATACATTTAAACTCAGTTTTTAACAATTCCTGACATTTAATCCTAGTAAATATTCCCTTTCTTCGGTCAGTTAGGATCACCTGTCACGTTCGTCATAAGGAATGGACCAAGGCGCAGCGTGCGTAGAGTTCCACATATTTTAATAAATAGAAACTCACCAAACAAAAACAAACAAGCACAAACGAAACGTGACGTTCTGGACTACTCACAGGCAGCTACACAAACACAAGATCCCACAAAGCACAAAGGGGAAATGGCTGCCTAAATATGATCCCCAATCAGAGACAACGATAAACAGCTGCCTCTGATTGGGAACCATAACAGACCAACATCGACATATAGATGACCCACCCTAAATCACACCCCGACCTAACCAACATAGAGAATAAAAACTCTCTATGGTCAGGGCGTGAGATCACCACTTTATTTTAAGAATGTGAAATGTCAGAATAATAGTAGAGAGAATGATTTATTTCAGCTTTTATTTCTTTCATCACATTCCCAGTGGGTCAGAAGTCTACATACACTCAATTATTATTTGGTAGCATTGCTTTTAAATTGTTTAACTTTGGTCAAACGTTTTGGGTAGCCTTCCACAAGCTTCCCACAATAAGTTGGGTGAATTCCACTCAATTCCATCTACACTCTATTCCATCTACACTCTATTCCATCTACACTCTATTCCATCTACACTCTATTCCATTGACACTCTACTCTATTCCATCTACACTCTATTCCATCTACACTCTGTTCCATCTACACTCTATTCCATTGACACTCTATTCCATTGACACTCTACTCTATTCCATTGACACTCTACTCTATTCCATCTACACTCTATTCCATCTACACTCTATTCCATCTACACTCTGTTCCATCTACACTCTATTCCATCAACACTCTATTCCACCTACACTCTATTCCATCTACACTCTATATCATCTACACTCTGTTCCATCTACACTCTATTCCATCTACACTCTATTCCATTGACACTCTACTCTATTCCATCTACACTCTATTCCATCTACTCTCTATTCCATCTACACTCTATTCCATCAACACTCTATTCCATCTACTCTCTATTCCATCTACACTCTATTCCATCTACTCTCTATTCCATCTACACTCTATTCCATCTACACTCTATTCCATCTACACTCTATTCCATCTACACTCTATTCCATCTACACTCTATTCCATCTACACTCTATTCAATCTACACTCTATTCCATCTACACTCTATTCCATCTACACTCTGTTCCATCTACACTCTATTCCATCTACACTCTATTCCATCTACACTCTATTCCATCTAGACTCTGTTCCATCTACACTCTATTCCATTGACACTCTACTCTATTCCATCTACACTCTATTCCATCTACACTCTGTTCCATCTACACTCTATTCCATCTACACTCTATTCCATCTACACTCTGTTCCATCTACACTCTAGTCCAGCTAGGCCATTATCCTGCTAACACATCTCATGTCTGACTAACTGGTACCACCAACACCAAGCACACACACACACGTACACACACACACACACACACACACACACACACACACACACACACACACACACACACACACACACACACACACACACACACACACACACACACACACACACACAGGAAGAGGAGAGGTGCATAAAAAAAGATGAATCCTATCTGTTCATTAAAGAATCATCATTGTAAAAGCAGAATAGCAGGCTTTGTGAATAGGTCACCTACTGCCCACCCCTGCACCAACCAAACCTATCTAATGAAACCAGATAGAAGACACACAGAAATACCACAGCCCCGGAACTGCTACTTCAATCCCCCCAAGAGCTCTGAAGTGGTGTTTTCATCCAATTTTGGCCAAAATAAAATGTGTATTTTTATTACGTCGGGAGGGTTTGCTAATGGATTTTGAATAAAAGGAAACATTGTGTGTGATGTGAGGCTTTCGGGTGCCGGGTTCTCGCTGCACATATACCTTTTTACTATCCCCCCCCCCCCCCCCCCCGGCTCATTTAAAAGCCTCACTAGCCTTGTTGTGTTTGCCTTGGGTTAGCCGTTGGCTCTCCTCTCCCCTATCATTGGTTGAATGAGTCAAAGATGACAACCCATCCATGTATTGATGCTTTGTCTGCCCGGGTTGCAAGTGATTCCCTGACGTGATTTAAAAAAAGAAGAAAAAAAAGCCTGTCTGGCTGATGTTGCCTCTATTGAGAGCAGTGTGAAAGGAAGAGTGCTGCTCTACTTCCTGTGTTCTGGATCATATGCTAAGACGTCCACTTGCAGGGACGGCGTGACAAGGCTGGTTTCTCTTATCTTCCTCCAGTCTATCTGAAGCTGTTGTCTTTATACTGGGGTTTCGCTGTGATGAGGGACAGGTTCATCGCGTGCGTCCCGTCAAAAAATATTTATACAGGAAACACCGTTAATGTGTGACACTGGACACATAAAAAAAAAATCATTCTTCTTCTCTATCATTGAAGTTCCACAAATGTACATTTTTCACGTCTTTTACATTCATTCAATGTTACAGCCCAAGTGTGTGTTTTTTGAATAAGCTTGAAGACTAATGTCTACCAACTAAGGACCTATAATTCAGATACCAAATAATTTGTTATTATTTAGAATACAACACATGTTTATGTGAATAACATTATAATCCTAAATACAACTCTGTCCTATACAACATTTATTTAATTTTTTACAATGCATTGTAGACTGTTTCTTTCTGTTTGTTTATTAATAAAATGTGTTTTATTTTTCTACTTTGTGTTGCTCCCATTTAAAAATGCATAAGGCAAAGAGCACGGTAACAAGATGGGGCAAAATATTAATCACTTTTGTAGCCTGCGGCACATCAAAGACCCCCCCCCCACCCCCAACCCCCCCCCCCCAGCAATTTACTAGGCTGTTGTTACATTACAATGTATGATGGTTAGAAAGAGAGGCCAATATAATAGAGTTGGCAGAGAAAAAAGCTCCATTCTCCATTCGCCAGGGGGTTTGTTATTATCAACCAATGTTGTTATGACAACAATAGCTACTCCGACGAGGTTGTAAATTTGTTGGCAAAGTCAGAGACATGTTCATTGTTGTTTATTAGGTCCGGGATTTGCATGATTTGAGGTATGTTTACGTGTTAACAAAGCTCGTATTTGCACGAATTAGAAGGTGTTTGTGTCTTTTTGTGTGTGTGTGTATTGTGTATATATGTGTATACATTTGTTTTCTACATTGTCAATACTCTTACGTGTGCAAGAGACAATTCCCAATGTAACGTTTGGGGAAATATAACTTCCTGAATCTGACTGGTGTTTGTGAGTTGATGTTCCTTAGTAAAGATGCTAATTCCACAAATACATAATACATACATGTCACAATACAACCTAATATAATATGATACAATTTCCATGGTGAATTATGTTTCCTCCAAAACCAGAGACCGTATTTATGCCTCTCTATCCCCCTAAAGCGGCGAGAAGAGTCCGTCTCAGCGTAGAAGACAGACAGACAGGCTAAGTCCCCTAATCAATATCTTAACGTTTCCCCTGGCCATGAGAACAACAATAGTTCTACAGAGGGAACATTAACAATGTCACTACGTCTCCGGTGTGACGAGACCGATCTCTATATTTCTGGGACCTGCAGAGACCGACCGTGAACTATAAGATGTTAAGACGTGTGTGAACTAGGAGATATTAAGATGTGTGTGAACTAGGAGATATTAAGATGTGTGTGAACTAGGAGATATTAAGACGTGTGTGAACTAGGAGATATTAAGATGTGTGTGAACTAGGAGATATTAAGATGTGTGTGAACTAGGAGATATTAAGATGTGTGTGAACTAGGAGATATTAAGATGTGTGTGAACTAGGAGATATTAAGATGTGTGTGTGAACTAGGATATAATAGGACGTGTGTGAAATAGGAAATGTAAACAAGGACAATTTGACGTGTTTTGCAGGTGCTTAACATAAACGATGGGGTCAAACTCCTTTGTCACATTCCTTTATTTTCACTGTAGTGCAGATCGCAAACAGTTTTTTTTTTTGCAAGTAACTAAAGTGCAGTGCAGTTAAAAATATATGTTGTATAAATAAAAAGACAACATTTGAACCAAAAAATTATTTAAATATAAAATAAACCCTCAGACAGTGCTGCATTTAAAAAACGATATATGTTGTAAAGGAGATACTGTGTGTTGTCTCTGTTATAGCCCAATGGATCAATACAGATACCTAATGTATATTGTCTCTGTTATAGCCCGATGGATCAATACAGATACCTAATGTATATTGTCTCTGTTATAGCCCGATGGATCAATACAGATACCTAATGTATATTGTCTCTGTTATAGCCCGATGGATCAATACAGATACCTAATGTATATTGTCTCTGTTATAGCCCGATGGATCAATACAGATACCTAATGTGTGCTGTCTCTGTTATAGCCCGATGGATCAATACAGATACCTAATGTGTGCTGTCTCTGTTATAGCCCGATGGATCAATACAGATACCTAATGTCTGCTGTCTCTGTTATAGCCCGATGGATCAATACAGATACCTAATGTGTGCTGTCTCTGTTATAGCCCAATGGATCAATACAGATACCTAATGTGTGTTGTCTCTGTTATAGCCCAATGGATCAATACAGATACCTAATGTGTGTTGTCTCTGTTATAGCCCGATGGATCAATACAGATACCTAATGTGTGTTGTCTCTGTTATAGCCCAATGGATCAATACAGATGTATTGAATACAGAAAAATGACATCGTTGAGGACACTAGCTTGTGATCCTCCCTGTCATGTCCTATCCTCTGGTCAGGAATTGTGGTCAGGAATTGTGTATGTAGTGTGTGTAGTGTGTGTGTGTGTGTATGTGTGTATGTGTGTGTGTGTGCGTGTATGTGTGTGTGTGTGTGTGAGTGTGTGTGTGTGTGTATGTAGTGTGTGTAGTGTGTGTGTGTGTGTATGTGTGTGTGTGTGTGTGTGTGTGTGTGTGTGTGTGTGTGTGTGTATGTGTGTGTGTGTGTGTGTATGTGTGTATGTGTGTGTGTGTGTGTGTGTGTGTGTGTGTGTGTGTGTGTGTGTGTGTGTGTGTGTGTGTGTGTGTGTGTGTGTGTGTGTGTGTGTGTGTGTGTGTGTGTGTGTGTGTGTGTGTGTGTGTGTGTGTGTGTGTGTGTGTGTGTGTGTGTGTGTGCGTGTATGTGTGTGTGTGTGTGTGAGTGTGTGTGTGTGTGTTGTGTGTATTGTTTTTCTGTGTAACTCTCAGAGGATAGCCCAGTCTGTCTCATGTTATAACAGGAGATGACATGCAGTCTATTGTAATCAGTGTTACGTTAGACGAGCCAGGTTGCTGCTGAGGCCTGGGCTTGACACTACATGTCACTGGGTGTGTTTCTTTCACCAGAGACCCACTAGCAACACGAATGCTGCCACACATTGATGCCACACAACATTTTATTCAAACACAAAAAATCAGGAAAAAGACGGAGAATAAAAAATAAAAAAACAAGCTTCGGTCCCTGGAACCTTTAGGAAAGCTGGGTCTCTCTCTTAATGTTACATTTAGGATAAATCATCAGCCGACTGAGAAGCTGAGAAGAAGAGAGGCTGGAGGTTGAGAGGTGGAGAGGCTGAGAGGCTTAAATGAGGAGAGGCTGAGAGGAGGAGAGGCTTAAAGGAGGTGCGGCTGAGAGGAGGAGAGGCTGAGAGGCTGAGAGGAGGAGAGGAGGAGAAGCTGAGAGGAGGAGAGGCTGAGAGGCTGAGAGGAGGAGAGGCTTAGAGGAGGAGAGGAGGAGAGGCTGAGAGGAGGAGAGGCTGAGAGGCTGAGAGGAGGAGAGACTGAGAGGAGGAGAGGCTGAGAGGAGGAGAGGCTGAGAGGAGGAGAGGCTGAGAGGCTGAGAGGAGGAGAGGCTTAAAGGAGGTGCGGCTGAGAGGAGGAGAGGCTGAGAGGCTGAGAGGAGGAGAGGAGGAGAAGCTGAGAGGAGGAGAGGCTGAGAGGAGGAGAGGCTTAGAGGAGGAGAGGAGGAGAGGCTGAGAGGAGGAGAGGCTGAGAGGCTGAGAGGAGGAGAGACTGAG
>NC_092090.1:99668504-99718911 GCF_045679555.1 Salvelinus alpinus
ATCAGGGTTTAGAATTAGCTAATTCTAACCCACTAAGGCCTGATCAGGGTTTAGAATCAGCTAATCCTAACCCACTAAGGCCTGATCAGGGATTAGAATCAGCTAATCCCTAACCCACTAAGGCCAGATCAGGGGTTAGAACCAGCTAATCCTAACCCACTAAGGCCTGATCAGGGGTTAGAATCAGCTAATCCTAACCCACTAAGGCCTGATCAGGGGTTAGAATCAGCTAATCCTAACCCACTAAAGCCTGATCAGGGGTTAGAATCAGCTAATCCTAACCCACTAAAGCCTGATCAGGGGTTAGAATCAGCTAATCCTAACCCACTAAGACCTGATCAGATGTTAGAATCAGCTAATCCTAACCCACTAAGGCCTGATCAGGGTTTAGAATCAGCTAATCCCTAACCCACTAAGGCCTGATCAGGGTTTAGAATCAGCTAATCCTAACCCACTAAGGCCTGATCAGGGTTTAGAATCAGCTAATCCTAACCCACTAAGACCTGATCAGATGTTAGAATCAGCTAATCCTAACCCACTAAGGCCTGATCAGGGGTTAGAATCAGCTAATCCCTAACCCACTAAGGCCTGATCAGGGGTTAGAACCCACAATATATCCACAATACCTCAGGTTATCCCGTCCCATTTAGCCTCAGAGATCAGGACGGATCCTTCTTGAAGAACTTTGTGGCATCTCAGTGGATCCACAGTCCAAACATAACATTAACACCAAAAAAATCCAGTAATGACAGTGTTATTACATAAATTATAATACTAATTTGAATCATTTAAATCCATGTGATAATCATCAGTAATATTTGTAATTTTAAAAAGATCTGTCAATCAGTCCCTCAATTCTATATCTAGGCGACATCTCAAACAGCACCCTATCCCTTATGTAGTGCACTACTAGAGTCCTACAGGCCCTGGTCAAAATTAGTGCACCACATAGTGAATACTGTGCCATTCGGGACGCAGGCCTTGTCTACCTCCATCACCAGTGTCTATTGACAGCTCTGCTTTAGTGTTGTAGGGTTTGTTCACCTTCATTGAGAGTTACTTTTACGTATGTTTTATGCTTTACTCATTAGCATATCATTGACTGTGACCGTAATTGCTTAACGAGCCGTTAACGAGCCACACGATAATTAGCATCAGTGGAGTAATTATGTGTAGTGGTTGAACATTTGCTTTCAAATAATTATTGCCGTAGCTGGCCTTATCACAAACACCAAAACAGAGTGTCAAGAGAATATGTAAACACATGGAAACCATATAAGAACAGACATTATTATTATATTAATTATATAACAAACATAACTATAGTTAATATCTATTGTAGAACACGTTACAGTGAACAGAAATATAATCGCACCATTTAAAGTGTTGTTCTCGTGTTTCATGAGTTGTTTTAAAAGATACCAGAAATGTTCAAAAAAAAGCTTATTTTGCTCAAATGTTGTGCACAAATGTTCTTACATTCCTGTTAGTGAGCATTTATCCTTTGCCAAAAGAGTTCCCCGTGGTGGCAGTGGGGTTATGGTGTGGGTCAGGCATAAGCTAGGGACAACGAACACAGTTGCATTTTATCGATGTCAATTTGAATGCACAGAAATAGCGTGACGAGATCCTCAGGTTCACTGTGAGGCCCGTATTTAAGGTATCTGTGACCGACAGATGCATATCTATAATCCCAGTCATGTGAAAGTCATAGATTAGGGCCTAATGAATTTATTTAAATTGACTGATTTCCTTATATGAACTTTAACTCAGTAAAATCTTTGAAATCTTCGATTTTTGTTCAGTATAAAATAAACTTGCACTACATATAAATACAGACCAAATTGACAGGTAGGTTGAAAATGTATTTTAGACCACTTATTATTTGAGCAAAACTCCTCCACTCTCCCTCTTGGGGCGTGCAGGTAGCCGAAAGGTTGCTGGATCGAATCCCCGAGCTGACGAGGTAAAAAAAATCTGTCCTTCTGCCTCTGAACAAGGCAGTTTAACCCACTGTTCCTAGGCCATCATTGTAAATACGAATTTTGTTCTTAACTGACTTGCCTAGTTAAATAAAAGGTTAAATAAATAAAAAATTAAAAGAGAAATTCTTCTATCACCATGGCTAGCAGACGTTTTATTTGGGTAGATACCTTAAAAAGCAAACAGATTTCATTTTTAATGCTACATACAGTTTATACTGCCAACAGACCAATACAAACAAACCATGTTGGCTTAGGCACTTAGGGAGCTCCATTACCCCCCCCCCCCCCACCCACCCACCGCCCCTCCACACTACCCACCCCACCCCCGGTCCCCAGACAAAGGCATTGGAAAACATTATAAAACCGTACCACTTCACCAGACCCCGCCGAGCGTGCCCGCTATCTGCCAGCTTTCCCCAGACAACACAATTATGTGGCCCGTAGACACACAGTGACCACTAAACTGGTCGGTTTCTTCTATCCCATCAGCAGATGGTTCCATTGAGAGAGGGGAGAATCCCGAGCACGGCTTGACTGTCTGCCCGTTGCATGCTGGGTGTGTGCTGGTCTTGTTTACCTTGCACTCAGGGCCAGGGTTGTAATGGAGTCGCTAATGATAATAAAACACCTGCTCTGCAAATAAAACAAACAAAACGAGACTTAGTGGGGCTTAGAGCTAAATACCTATGTGATCAAGTTGAAAAGGGGATGGCTCTCCGCTCGGCGCTCGGGCCTTGTGCTCAGAGACAAACAGGAAGCCTCAGCAGATGTCCCTTGCTAACCTCGACCCACCAGCCCTAAGGCTTGACATCACGCCATCAGCCCTAGGGTTTGACCTCAACCCATCAGCCCTTTTGTTTGACCTCATGCCATCAGCCCTAGAGTTTAACCTCACGCCATCAGCCCTAGAGTTTGACCTCATTCCATCAGCCCTAGAGTTTGACCTCACGCCATCAGACCTAGAGTTTGACCTCACGCCCTCAGTCCTAGAGTTTGACCTCACGCCATCAGCCCTAGAGGTGGACCTCACGCCATCAGCCCTAGAGTTTGACCTTACGCCATCAGCCCTAGGTTTTGACCTCACACCTCATGCTTATTTTTTTCTTAAAGCATTGGCTTTTTTTCTGGCCAATCTTCCCTAAAGCCCAGCTCTGTGGAGTGTACGGCTTAAAGTGGTCCTATGGACAGATACTCCAATCTCTGCTGTGGAGCTTTGCAGCTCCTTCAGGGTTATCTCTGGTCTCTTTGTTGCTTCTCTGATTAATGCCCTCTTTGCCTGGTCCGTGAGTTTTGGTGGGTGGCCCTCTCTTGGCAGGTTTGTTGTGGTGCCATATTCTTTCAATTTTTTAATATGGATTTAATGGTGCTCCGTGGGATGTTCAAAGTTTCTGATCTTTTTTTATAACCCAACCCTGATCTGTACTTCTCCACAACTTTGTCCCTGACCTGTTTGGAGAGCTCCTTGGTCTTCATGGTCCCCCTTGCTTAGTGGTACCTCTTGCTTAGTGGTGTTGTAGACTCTGGGGTATTTCAGAACAGGTGTATATATCCTGAGATCATGTGACACTTAGATTGCACACAGGTGGACTTTATTTGACTAATTTTTGTCTTCTGAAGGTAATTGGTTGCACCATATCTTATTTAGGGGCTTCATAGCAAAGGGGTTGAATACATATGCATGCACCACTTTTCAAATTTTTAATTTATAATTTTCTTTTGAAACAAGACATTTATTTCATTTCACTTCACCAATTTGGACTATTTTGTGTATGTCCATTACATGAAATCCAAATAAAAATCAATTTAAATTCCAGGTTGTAATGCAACAAAATAGGAAAAATGCCAAGGTGTCACGATCGTCAAAGGGAGAGAGAGAGGACCAAGGCGCAGCGTGTGAAAAATACATCTTCTCTTTATTTAGAAGAAGAAAAACTAAACAAAACAACAAATAGACAAACGTGAAGCTATAAATGACTAAGTGCAAAAACATGCGACACAGACACAGACATAGACATTTACCCACAAATGCATGATGCCTATGGCTGCCTTAAATATGGCTCCCAATCAGAGACAAATGAAAGACATCTGTCTCTGATTGAGAACCACTCAGGCAACCATAGACATACCTAGAAACATTCACTCAACCATAGACATACCTAGAAACATTCACTCAACACAAACCCATACACTAAACCCAACACCCCCTTTACCATATAACCACCCAAAACACAAACATTCCCCATGTCACACCCTGACCTAACTAAAATAATAAAGAAAACAAAGAATACTAAGGCCAGGGCGTGACACAAGGGGGGGGTGAATACTTTTGCAAGGCACCCTATTCCTTATGTAGTGCACTACTAGAGTCCTACAAGCCCTGGTCAAAATTAGTGCACCACATAGGGAATACTGTGCCATTCGGGACGCAGACCTTGTCTACCTCCATCACCAGTGTCTATTGACAGCTCTGCTTTAGTGTTGTAGGGTTTGTTCACCTTCATTGAGAGTTACTTTTACGTATGTTTTATGCGTTACTCTTTAGCATATCATTGACTGTGACCCTATTTGCTTAACAAGCCGTTAACGAGCCACACAGTAATTAGTATCCAGGAGCCAATTTACGTAGCAGATTAGGAGAAACAGGTTACGGTTATGAAAAGGGTTAGGGTTAGTGAAGATGCAAAAATTATCGCAAAAATTTGATCATATTACTCCAGTGCTAGCCTCCCTACACTGGCTTCCTGTTAAGGCAAGGACTGATTTTAAGGTTTTACTGTTTACCTACAAAGCGTTACATGGGCTTGCTCCTACCTATCTTTCCGATTTGGTCCTGCCGTACATACCTACACGTACGCTACGGTCACAAGACGCAGGCCTCCTAATTGTCCCTAGAATTTCTAAGCAAACAGCTGGAGGCAGGGCTTTCTCCTATAGATCTCCATTTTTATGGAATGGTCTGCCTACCCATGTGAGAGACACAGACTCGGTCTCAACTTTTAAGTCTTTACTGAAGACTCATCTCTTCAGTGGGCCATATGATTGAGTGTAGTCTGGCCCAGGAGTGTGAAGGTGAACGGAAAGGTTCTCGAGCAACGAACCGCCCTTGCTGTCTCTGCCTGGCCGGTTCCCCTCTCTCCACTGGGATTCTCTGCCTCTAACCCTATTACAGGGGCTGAGTCACTGGCTTACTGGTGCTCTTCCATGCCGTCCCAAGGAGGGGTGCGTCACTTGAGTGGGTTGAGTCACTGACGTGATCTTTCTGTCTGGGTTGGCGCCCCACCCTTTGGGTTGTGACATGGCGGAGATCTTTGTGGGCTATACTTGGCCTTGTCTCAGGATGGTAAGTTGGTGGTTGAAGATATCCCTCTAGTGGTGTGGGGGCTGTGCTTTGGCAAAGTGGGTGGGATTATATCCTTCCTGTTTGGCCCTGTCCGGGGGTATCATCGGATGGGGCCACAGTGTCTCCTGACCCCTCCTGTCTCAGCCTCCAGGATTTATGCTGTAGTAGTTTATGTGTCGTGGGGCTAGGTTCAGTTTGTTATATCTGGAGTACTTCTCCTGTCTTATCCAGTGTCCTGTGTGAATTTAAGTATGCTCTCTCTAATTCTCTCTTTCTCTCTTTCTTTCTCTCTCTCGGAGGACCTGAGCCCTAGGACAATGCCTCAGGACGACCTGGCATGATGACTCCTTGCTGTCCCCAGTCCACCTGGCCGTGCTGCTGCTCCAGTTTCAACTGTTCTGCCTGCGGCTATGGAACCCTGACCTGTTCACCGGACGTGCTACCTGTCCCAGAACTGCTGTTTTCAACTCTCTAGAGACAGCAGGAGCGGTAGCGACACTCTTAATGATCGGCTATGAAAAGCCAACTGACATTTACTCCTGAGGTGCTGACTTACTGCACCCTCGACAACTACTGTGATTATTATTATTTGACCATGCTGGTCATTTATGAACATTTGAACATCTTGGCCATGTTCTGTTATAATCTCCACCCGGCACAGCCAGAAGAGGACTGGCCACCCCTCATAGCCTGGTTCCTCTCTAGGTTTCTTCCTAGGTTTTCTAGGGAGTTTTTCCTAGCCACCGTACTTCTACACCTGCATTGCTTGCTGTTTGGGGTTTTTGGCTGGGTTTCTGTACAGCACTTTCAGATATCAGCTGATGTAAGAAGGGCTATATAAATACATTTGATTTGATTTTGATTTGATCACCAGACACTACCGGAAATTGCAACCTTTGACATCACTTTGACATTAGCTGCATCCCTTCTAGCCGTGACCCTGCCGGCTATGCATCTCAATATTCTACACTTTTTCCTGAAGTGTGCACTTGTCCACTATCCACATGGTGGTCCTCTGTAGCTCAGTGGTTAGAGCATGGCGCATTCAACTTCAAAATGGAGATCGCCTCAATTGTGCTGTCTCTGCTGTCACAGATGGGGAGGAAGGTAGCCTAGTGGTTAGAGCGTTGGGACAGTAACCAGCAGGTAGCCTAGTGGTTAGAGCGTTGGGACAGTAACCAGCAGGTAGCCTAGTGGTTAGAGCGTTGGGCCAGTAACCAGCAGGTAGCCTAGTGGTTAGAGAGTTGGGCCAGTAACCAGCAGGTAGCCTAGTGGTTAGAGCGTTGGACCAGTAACCAGCAGGTAGCCTAGTGGTTAGAGCGTTGGACCAGTAACCAGCAGGTAGCCTAGTGGTTAGAGCGTTGGACTAGTAACCAGCAGGTAGCCTAGTGGTTAGAGAGTTGGGCCAGTAACCAGCAGGTAGCCTAGTGGTTAGAGCGTTGGACTAGTAACCGAATCAAATCTCCGAGCTGACAAGGTAAAAATCTGTCGTTCTGACCCTGAACAAGGCAGTTTAACCCACTGTTCCTAGGCCGTCATTGAAAATAAGAATTTGTTAGTTAGTTAGTTGCCTAGTTAAATAATGAAGATGAGATCTCTTTGGTTTGGACAATTTTGACTTATTTTGGACTTTAAGAATCCCCATAGCTAACATATGGCTGGCTATCTTTCATTTGAACAGATGTACATCCAAGTAAACATATATTTTAGTCCCCAAAAAATGTACATATTTCTTGATATATTAGATGTTCGCAAGTAACATGAACAACTTCCTCATTAATTTTCCAAAATGTTTGCAGACAGACTAGTCACCATGTGACCATGCTGGAGAGACTAGTCACCATGTGGCCATGCTGGAGAGACTAGTCACCATGTAGCCATGCTGGAGAGACTAGTCACCATGTGGTCATGCTGGAGAGACTAGTCACCATGTGACCATGCTGGAGAGACTAGTCACCATGTGGCCATGCTGGAGAGACTAGTCACCATGTAGCCATGCTGGAGAGACTAGTCACCATGTGGTCATGCTGGAGAGACTAGTCACCATGTGACCATGCTGGAGAGACTAGTCACCATGTAGCCATGCTGGAGAGACTAGTCACCATGTGACCATGCTGGAGAGACTAGTCACCATGTAGCCATGCTGGAGAGACTAGTCACCATGTAGCCATGCTGGAGAGACTAGTCACCATGTGACCATGCTGGAGAGACTAGTCACCATGTCACCATGCTGGAGAGACTAGTCACCATGTAGCCATGCTGGAGAGACTAGTCACCATGTGACCATGCTGGAGAGACTAGTCACCATGTCACCATGCTGGAGAGACTAGTCACCATGTGGCCATGCTGGAGAGACTAGTCACCATGTAGCCATGCTGGAGAGACTAGTCACCATGTGACCATGCTGGAGAGACTAGTCACCATGTCACCATGCTGGAGAGACTAGTCACCATGTAGCCATGCTGGAGAGACTAGTTACCATGTAGCCATGCTGGAGAGACTAGTCACCATGTAGCCATGCTGGAGAGACTAGTCACCATGTAGCCATGCTGGAGAGACTAGTCACCATGTCACCATGCTGGAGAGACTAGTCACCATGTAGCCATGCTGGAGAGACTAGTCACCATGTGGCCATGCTGGAGAGACTAGTCACCATGTGGCCATGCTGGAGAGACTAGTCACCATGTGGCCATGCTGGAGAGACTAGTCACCATGTGGCCATGCTGGAGAGACTAGTCACCATGTGGCCATGCTGGAGAGACTAGTCACCATGTGGTCATGCTGGAGAGACTAGTCACCATGTGGCCATGCTGGAGAGACTAGTCACCATGTGGCCATGCTGGAGAGACTAGTCACCATGTGGCCATGCTGGAGAGACTAGTCACCATGTGGTCATGCTGGAGAGACTAGTCACCATGTGGCCATGCTGGAGAGACTAGTCACCATGTGGCCATGCTGGAGAGACTAGTCACCATGTGGCCATGCTGGATAGACTAGTCACCATGTGGCCATGCTGGAGAGACTAGTCACCATGTGGCCATGCTGGAGAGACTAGTCACCATGTGACCATGCTGGAGAGACTAGTCACCATGTGACCATGCTGGAGAGACTAGTCACCATGTGGCCATGCTGGAGAGACTAGTCACCATGTAGCCATGCTGGAGAGACTAGTCACCATGTGACCATGCTGGAGAGACTAGTCACCATGTAGCCATGCTGGAGAGACTAGTCACCATGTGACCATGCTGGAGAGACTAGTCACCATGTGACCATGCTGGAGAGACTAGTCACCATGTGGTCATGCTGGAGAGACTAGTCACCATGTGACCATGCTGGAGAGACTAGTCACCATGTGACCATGCTGGAGAGACTAGTCACCATGTGACCATGCTGGAGAGACTAGTCACCATGTGACCATGCTGGAGAGACTAGTCACCATGTGGCCATGCTGGAGAGACTAGTCACCATGTAGCCATGCTGGAGAGACTAGTCACCATGTGACCATGCTGGAGAGACTAGTCACCATGTGGTCATGCTGGAGAGGCTAGTCACCATGTGGTCATGCTGGAGAGACTAGTCACCATGTGACCATGCTGGAGAGACTAGTCACCATGTGACCATGCTGGAGAGACTAGTCACCATGTAGCCATGCTGGAGAGACTAGTCACCATGTGGCCATGCTGGAGAGACTAGTCACCATGTAGCCTTGCTGGAGAGACTAGTCACCATGTAGCCTTGCTGGAGAGACTAGTCACCATGTGGCCATGCTGGAGAGACTAGTCACCATGTGGCCATGCTGGAGAGACTAGTCACCATGTAGCCATGCTGGAGAGACTAGTCACCATGTGGCCATGCTGGAGAGACTAGTCACCATGTAGCCATGCTGGAGAGACTAGTCACCATGTAGCCATGCTGGAGAGACTAGTCACCATGTGGCCATGCTGGAGAGACTAGTCACCATGTGGCCATGCTGGAGAGACTAGTCACCATGTAGCCATGCTGGAGAGACTAGTCTCCATGTGACCATGCTGGAGAGACTAGTCTCCATGTGACCATGCTGGAGAGACTAGTCACCATGTGACCATGCTGGAGAGACTAGTCACCATGTGGTCATGCTGGAGAGACTAGTCAAGGTACGTTCATTCTACAGTCTGATCACCTGGTGATATTAGTAGAGGTGTGGCTTAAGGAACGTTCATTCTACAGTCTCATCACCTGGTGATATTAGTGTTTAGTGTTTAATGTTATTTAATGTTTAATGTTTGTTACGGTAGTATTTTTTTTTTAGGAAGTTGTTTAAAAATGAACAAAACGGAACAAAAATCGGAACTGCAAAGTGTTGGTCCAATGTTTCATCAGCAGAAATAAAATATCCCAGATATGTTCCATACGGACAAAAAGCTTATTTTGCAAAAAAGAAATTACATGATAATCCATCCACCTGACAGGTGTGGCATATCAAGAAGCTGATTAAACAGCATGATCATTACACAGGTGCACCTTGTGCAGGGGACAATAAAAGGCCACTCTAAAATGTTCTGTTTTTTCATACAACATAATGCCACAGATACCTCAAGTTTTGAAGGGAACGTGCATTTGGCATGCTGACTGCAGGAATGTCAACCAGGGATGTTGCCAGATGATTGAATGTACATTTTTCTACCATAAGCCGCCTCCAAAGTTGTTTTAGAGAATTTGGCAGTACGTCCAACCGGCCTCACAACTGCATGTATGTATGGCGCTGTGTGGGCTAGCGGTTTGCTGACGCCAACGTTGTGAACAGAGTGCACCATGGGTATGGAATGGGCAGGCATAAGCTACGGACAATAAACACAGTTCCATTTTATCAATAGCATGAATTTAAAATATTGATGGGTGACTGTTACAGAGGAGTGTACATGGATCATGTTGTATTGTTGTATGTTTTAATGATGTAATGTATTGATTGTTGCTGCCTTCTTGGTCAGGTCTCCCTTGAAAAAGAGACTCTGGGTCTCAATGTGCTTTTCCTGGTTAAATAAAGGTTAAATAAAAAATAAAAAACATTTGAAAGCACAGAAATACCGTAACAAGATCCTGACGCCCTTTGTGATGCCCATTTCTTTAAAAGGTATTTCTGACTAACAAATCATTGTGAAGAGAAAGGCCCCCCCCAAAAAATTCTCCATTCACCCAAGTCATAGACTGTTCTCTCTGCTACCGCACGGCAAGCGGTACCGGAACGCCAAGTCTAGGACCAAAAGGCTCCTTAACAGGTTCTACCCCCAAGCCATAAGACTCCTGAACAATTAATCAAATGACCACCCGAACTCTTTACATTCACCCCCCCCCCCTCCCCTTTTTGATTTTACAATGTTTCTTATCTATGCATAGTCACTTTACTTCTACCTACATGTACACGTTATCTTGACTAACCTGCACCCCCGCACATTGACTCGGTACCGGTTCCCCCTGTATATAGCCTCGTTATTGTTATTTTTTTGTGTTACTTTTTATTACATTTTGACTTTAGTTTATTTAGTAAATATTTTCTTAACTATATTTCTTAAAACTGCATTGTTGGTTAATTAATGGCTTGTAAGTAATCATTTCACTGTAAGGTCTACACCTGCTGTACTCGGCGCATGTGACTAATAAAGTTTGATTTTATTTGAAATCCATAGGGACTAATGAATTTATCTCAATTGACTGATTTCTTCATATGAACTAAAATCAATGAAATAGTTGCTTGTTGTGTCAGTATACTAATTAGATTAATATATTTCAACATAATTATCAAACAACTCAAGATGTTTTATTGAAATAATAGTGTTACGGAAATAATTAAAAAATCATTAAATCGCTTTATTTCCCAACATAAAGTTTAGGAGTCAGGGTTTTGGGACAGCCACCTCTCTATAGAAATGGGTGTATAAACAATGACGTTATACTAATATTAATTTAACAATATGTTTGTTATTGCATTAGAGCATATGATTATGTAAATAAATGTCCCAAGTTTGGAGACTTAAAGATCTGGGATCTTAAGCACATACATATTCATACAATTTGGAATTCGTAACATATCATACGAATTGATTGACGTAGCACTACTTTAAAAACTACTGACTGAAATTATACAAATCCTCTGGAGCATCACTTTCACTGTTTTTTAAAATAGTTTTTTTTGGGGGGGGGTAGTTGGACTGCAATTTCCACCACTTCTGTACAATCACCCATATAGGTAATAGGGTGGCATTTGTGACGCAGAAGACAGTGATGGACATCCATTCACTGCCAGCGTGACCTCCGGGTAATTATGTTATACAGACCAGCTCACAGCTAACATCTATACAATGGCTGCCTGCTGGCCTCCTTATCCTCCGCCCTCCTCTCTCCCAGCAGAGGTTCAAATACCATTCAAAAATGTTTGCTTTAGCCTGCCTGGTGTGTCAGGTGTGGCACTTTTGGTGGACTTTTCCAACCGATTCTATTGCAACACGTAAACTCTATGAAGCATACCTGTAGTATCTGAAATGATTTAGGATTGTATTCGAACCCAGGTTTGCCTCCTTTACTGGCCTTCCTCCCTCCAGTCGATACTCTGACAGACTAGATAGAGCAAATAAGTTGGGTTTGGTAAAGGGCGTGACCCGAAGCCCTTTTTCAACACCCCCTTTTTTGAATCAATACAAAGAAACCAATGAAAAAAAACCCCACAATGTTGAGTTTTTATGATCTTTTTCTCTCCTTCCTGCGGTGTCTTGTATAACTCCTCACAGAGCGGCGTGCCTTTCGGTCCACCTCCCCTTCTGTTCTTTATCCGCCCTGAAACACCTCAGAGTTCAGAGGAGAGGTTAAAATGGCTGCCGGCTGGTCGCTGGGTCACTGAACCCAGAGGGACTGACTGACTGTCTAATCGTGATTTCACCCCGTGTTAACAACGTCTGCGTAAACGTTAACACGCCAATGCCCCGGACACCGGCTGTGGCAGGGACGGGCGGGATTGATTTTCAGACTAGGACAGAATTGTAAAAAAAAATGAGGGACAATCATTTTCTTGATCAACTTATTTTAACGGTCACTAATTAACCAAAACTAAACAACTAAACTGAAGTCAAATAGAAAAACATTATGTCTAAGAAACCTGAATATGGCAATTTCAGTCAACATTTTACAGTTATTTGTTTGAACATTGGGGAAAGTGGTTGTAGCCTTGTAGTGGATAATACTTTATTAAAACCAAGTATTTTATTGGCACGATCACGGGGGCAAAAGGGGCCGTCCAATAAAAACATCATACTGTCTTTTGCATGTTAATTCCTCTACCACTTCCTCTTCTCCTCTCTTCTCCTCCTCTTCCCCCTCTCTTCTCCTCTCTTCTCCTCTCTTCTCCTCCTCTTCCCCCTCTCTTCTCCTCTCTTCTCCTCTCTTCTCCTCCTCTTCCCCCTCTCTTCTCCTCTATTCTCCTCTCTTCTCCTCTTCCCCCTCTCTTCTCCTCTCTTCTCCTCTCTTCTCCTCCTCTTCCCCCTCTCTTCTCCTCTCTTCTCCTCCTCTTCCCCCTCTCTTCTCCTCTCTTCTCCTCCTCTTCTCCTCTCTTCTCCTCCTCTTCCCCCTCTCTTCTCCTCTCTTCTCCTCTCTTCTCCTCCTCTTCCCCCTCTCTTCTCCTCTCTTCTCCTCTCTTCTCCTCCTCTTCCCCCTCTCTTCTCCTCTCTTCTCCTCTCTTCTCCTCCTCTTCTCCTCTCTTCTCCTCCTGTTCCCCCTCTCTTCTCCTCTCTTCTCCTCTTCCCCCTCTCTTCTCCTCTCTTCTCCTCTCTTCTCCTCCTCTTCCCCCTCTCTTCTCCTCTCTTCTCCTCCTCTTCCCCCTCTCTTCTCCTCTCTTCTCCTCCTCTTCTCCTCTCTTCTCCTCCTCTTCCCCCTCTCTTCTCCTCTCTTCTCCTCCCTTCTCCTCCTCTTCCCCCTCTCTTCTCCTCTCTTCTCCTCTCTTCTCCTCCTCTTCCCCCTCTCTTCTCCTCTCTTCTCCTCTCTTCTCCTCCTCTTCTCCTCTCTTCTCCTCCTCTTCCCCCTCTCTTCTCCTCTCTTCTCCTCTCTTCTCCTCTCTTCTCCTCCTCTTCCCCCTCTCTTCTCCTCTCTTCTCCTCCTCTTCTCCTCTCTTCTCCTCTCTTCTCCTCCTCTTCTCCTCTCTTCTCCTCCTCTTCCCCCTCTCTTCTCCTCTCTTCTCCTCCTCTTCTCCTCTCTTCCCCCTCTCTTCTCCTCTCTTCTCCTCCTCTTCCCCCTCTCTTCTCCTCTCTTCTCCTCTCTTCTCCTCTCTTCTCCTCTCTTCTCCTCCTCTTCCCCCTCTCTTCTCCTCTCTTCTCCTCTCTTCTCCTCCTCTTCCCCCTCTCTTCTCCTCTCTTCTCCTCTCTTCTCCTCCTCTTCCCCCTCTCTTCTCCTCTCTTCTCCTCTCTTCTCCTCCTCTTCCCCCTCTCTTCTCCTCTCTTCTCCTCTCTTCTCCTCCTCTTCCCCCTCTCTTCTCCTCTCTTCTCCTCTCTTCTCCTCCTCTTCCCCCTCTCTTCTCCTCTCTTCTCCTCTCTTCTCCTCTCTTCTCCTCCTCTTCCCCCTCTCTTCTCCTCTCTTCCCCCTCTCTTCTCCTCTCTTCTCCTCCTCTTCCCCTTCTCTTCTCCTCCTCTTCCCCCTCTCTTCTCCTCTCTTCCCCCTCTCTTCTCCTCTCTTCTCCTCTCTTCTCCTCCTCTTCCCCCTCTTCTCCTCCTCTTCTCCTCTCTTCTCCTCTCTTCTCCTCCTCTTCCCCCTCTCTTCTCCTCCGCTTCCCCCTCTCTTCTCCTCTCTTCTCCTCCTCTTCTCCTCTCTTCTCCTCTCTTCCCCCTCTCTTCCCCCTCTCTTGTCCTCTCTTCTCCTCTAAATTTGCTCAACATATTTTTTTTTATGGACAAATATATCCCAGAATAAATTAAAGCTGTCATTGTAACAAATTAAGGGCTGTTTTTTTCTCTCTAAAATTCCGCACATTGGTGCTATTTTCTTGGCGAGGAGGTATCACACCATGTTTAAGTAACATTAATTGTATCCAGCATATGTAACCGACACAACCCTTTCAGCACTACCAGCCAGCTATAATTGGACATTTGTAAGTGTAGTGCATGCATCATTCTACTTGGCGAGCAGGCAAATAGCACTCTATCAATTATCATCACAGCTGTTGCTGCAGGGTTTTAATTAACCCTTGTTTTAAATGTGTGAAACGCCGCCTGCCGTCACCGTACAGACCGACAAAAAGGGAGGGAAGTTGATTTTACTGAGGAAAGGGCCAAAAAACATTAGTGTTTACATTTGATGAGGAAAAGCTACTGCATGTTGAATTAGAGTGATGCTACGTAGAGAGCAGCAAAGGACAACATTATCTTTTCACTTCATTCGTCTTACACCTAAATTCAAATTGCACTTATCTTTGGTGACATTTGATTTTGATGTGGACTTGAATACTACAACAGGGTTCCAGTCTTCCAGTCTGAATAATACAACAGGGTTCTAGTCTGAAAAATACAACAGGGTTCTAGTCTGAATAATACAACAGGGTTCTAGTCTGAATAATACAACAGGTGTTACGACTTCAACCGAGGCAGGCTCTCCTGCCTCGGTTGGAGGGAGGTTTGCGTCCGTGTATTGATTATAGAGGTCTAAATGCCATCACAGTGGGGTTTAGTTACCCACTACCTCTCATCGCTTAGGCGGTGGAATCATTTCACTGAGCGCAGTTCTTTACAAAACTGGACCTCAGGAGCGCGTACAGTCTGGTGCGTATTCGGAAAGGAGACGAGTGGAAAACCGCATTTAGTACCACATCGGGCCACTATGAGTACTGCGTCATGCCGTATGGGTTAAAGAATGCTCCAGCCGTTTTCCAATCCTTTGTAGACGACATTCTCAGGGACCTGCACGTGCAGGGGGTAGTTGTGTATATCGATGACATTCTGATCTACTCAACTACTCACGCCGCGCATGTATCTCTGGTATGCAAAGTGCTTGGCAGACTGCTGGAGCATGACTTATAA
The DNA here is from genome assembly GCF_045679555.1 of Salvelinus alpinus. Classification (NCBI taxonomy): domain Eukaryota; kingdom Metazoa; phylum Chordata; class Actinopteri; order Salmoniformes; family Salmonidae; genus Salvelinus; species Salvelinus alpinus. The sequence continues at coordinate 99,683,858 of NC_092090.1, forward strand.
GTCAACGCTGAGAAGTGTGTGTTCTCCAAACAAGCCGTCTCCTTCCTGGGTTATCGCATTTCCACCTCGGAGGTGGTGGTGGAGAGTGACCGCATAAAGGCCGTGCGTAATTGGCCGACTCCGACCACGGTAAAAGAGGTGCAGCGGTTTTTGGGTTTTGCCAACTACTACCGGAGATTTATCCGGGGTTTTGGCCAGGTAGCGGCTCCCATTACCTCACTGCTAAGGGGGGGCCCGGTGCGGTTGCGGTGGTCAGCGGCGGTGGACGGAGCTTTCAACAGGTTGAAGGCTCTGTTCACGGATGCTCCCGTGTTGGCGCATCCGGATCCCTCTTTAGCATTCATAGTGGAGGTGGACGCGTCCGAGGCTGGGCTGGGTGCCGTGCTATCACAGCGCTCGGGTACGCCACCAAAACTCCGCCCCTGCGCTTTCTTCTCTAGTAAGCTCAGTGCCGCGGAGCGTAACTATGATGTGGGGGATCGGGAGTTGTTAGCGGTGGTCAGGGCTCTGAAGGTGTGGAGACACTGGCTTGAGGGGGCTAAGCACCCTTTTCTCATCTGGACCGACCACCAGAATCTGTAGTATATTCGGGCAGCTCGGAGACTGAACCCACGTCAGGCAAGGTGGGCCATGTTTTTTACCCGGTTTCGGTTCACGTTGTCCTATAGACCTGGCTCCCAAAACGTGAAGGCAGACGCACTGTCGCACGAACCCACTCCCATCATTCCCGCCTCGAGGCTGATCGCGCCAGTGGTATGGGAGGTGGACTCGGACATCGAGCGGGCGCTACGGGCGGAACCCGCGCCTCCTCAGTGTCCGCGGGCCTTAAGTACGTACCGCTTGGTGTTCGGGACCGACTGATTCGGTGGGCTCATGTCCTACCCTCCTCGGGTCACCCTGGGGTGACGAGGACAGTGGGGAGCCTTCGGGGGAGGTATTGGTGGCCTACCTTAGCTCGAGACGTTAGGGTTTATGTTTCCGCCTGTTCGGTATGCGCTCAGAGTAAGGCTCCTAGGCACCTTCCTCGAGGGAAGTTGCAACCCCTCCCCGTTCCACAACGGCCATGGTCTCATCTGTCTGTAGACTTCCTGACCGATCTTCCCCCCTCTCAGGGAAACACTACGGTTCTGGTAATTGTGGATCGGTTTTCTAAGTCCTGCCGTCTCCTCCCGTTGCCCGGTATCCCTACTGCCCTACAGACTGCGGAGGCCTTATTCACCGACGTCTTCCGGCACTACGGGGTGCCGGAGGACATCGTTTCTGATCGGGGCCCCCAGTTCACGTCCCGAGTGTGGAGGGCGTTCATGGAGCGTCTGGGGGTCACGGTCAGCCTGACTTCCGGTTATCACCCCGAGAGTAATGGGCAGGTGGAGAGAGTGAACCAGGAGGTGGGTAGGTTTCTGCGGTCGTATTGCCAGGACCGGCCAGGGGAGTGGGCGAGATACATTCCCTGGGCTGAGATGGCCCAGAACTCACTACGCCACTCCTCTACTAATGTGTCCCCCTTTCAGTGTGTGTTGGGGTACCAGCCGGTCCTGGCACCATGGCATCCGAGCCAGACCGAGGCTCCTGCGGTGGAGGAGTGGGTACAGCGCTCCAAGGAGACCTGGAGGGCCGTCCAGGAGTCCCTTCAACAAGCTACTAGAAGGCAGAAGAGGAGCGCTGACCGCCACCGCAGTGAGGCCCCCGTGTTTGTACCGGGGGAAAGGGCTCTCGACCCGAAACCTACCCCTCCGCTTGCCCTGCCGGAAGCTGGGGCCGCAGTGTGTAGGGCCCTTCAAAGTCCTGAGGAGAATAAACGAGGTGTGTTATCGATTAAAACTCCCTTCCTATTATCGTATTAACCCCTCGTTTCATGTGTCTCTCCTCAGGCCGGTGGTAGCTGGTCCCCTGCAGGACGGTGAGGTGCCGGAGGTCCCTCCTCACCCTCTGGACATCGAGGGGTCCCCGGCGTATACGATACGGGCCATTCTGGACTCGAGACGCCGGGTGAGGGGCCTGCAGTACCTCGTGGACTGGGAGGGGTACGGTCCGGAGGAGAGGTGCTGGGTACCGGTGGAGGACATTTTGGATCCATCTATGTTAAGGGATTTCCATCGCCTCCATCCGGATCGCCCTGCGCCTCGTCCTCCGGGTCGACCTCGAGGCCGGTGTCGGCGCGCTGCGGGAGCCGCGCGTCAGAGGGGGGGGTACTGTCACGACTTCAACCGAGGCAGGCTCTCTTTCCCGTTCGGGTGGCGCTCGGCGGTCGTCGTCACCAGCCTACTAGCTGCCACTGACTCTTTTTCCTCCCCCTCCTTATGTGTTTATTTGTATCACCTGGTTTGAGGTAATTGGTAATTAGTGTGGCTTTATTAGTCAGCCAGCCTGTATGCTTCTTTGTGCGGGATTGTTCGTCTGTAGCTGTGGATTTCGGGAGTGGTTAATTGTATTGTGTACTGGGTTTGTCTCCCGTGTTTGTAGACAGGTGTTTATGACACCCAGTAAGTCCATGTTGGACATTTTGGTTTGCCGGTTGGGCATTAAAAATCACCGTATTGAAGCTCTGCTGTTCCTGCATCTGATTTCACACCCCCCCGACACCCAGGTCGTTACAACAGGGTTCCAGTCTGAATAATACAACAGGGTTCCAGTCTGAATAATACAACAGGGTTCCAGTCTGAATAATACAACAGGGTTCCAGTCTGAATCATACAACAGGGTTCTAGTCTGAATAATACAACAGGGTTCCAGTCTGAATACTACAACAGGGTTCTAGTCTGAATAATACAACAGGGTTCCAGTCTTGAATAATACAACAGGGTTCCAGTCTGAATCATACAACAGGGTTCTAGTCTGAATAATACAACAGGGTTCCAGTCTGAATAATACAACAGGGTTCCAGTCTGAATAATACAACAGGGTTCTAGTCTGAATAATACAACAGGGTTCTAGTCTGAATAATACAACAGGGTTCCAGTCTGAATAATACAACAAGGTTCCAGTCTGAATAATACAACAGGGTTCTAGTCTGAATAATACAACAGGGTTCCAGTCTTGATTAATACAACAGGGTTATAGTCTGAATAATACAACAGGGTTCTAGTCTTAATAATACAACAGGGTTCTAGTCTGAATCATACAACAGGGTTCCAGTCTGAATCATACAACAGGGTTCTAGTCTGAATAATACAACAGGGTTCCAGTCTTGATTAATACAACAGGGTTCCAGTCTGAATAATACAACAGGGTTCCAGTATGAATAATACAACAGGGTTCCAGTCTGAATCATACAACAGGGTTCTAGTCTGAATAATACAACAGGGTTCCAGTCTGAATAATACAACAGGGTTCCAGTCTGAATAATACAACAGGGTTCTAGTCTGAATAATACAACAGGGTTCTAGTCTGAATAATACAACAGGGTTCCAGTCTGAATAATACAACAGGGTTCCAGTCTGAATAATACAACAGGGTTCTAGTCTGAATAATACAACAGGGTTCCAGTCTTGATTAATACAACAGGGTTATAGTCTGAATAATACAACAGGGTTCTAGTCTTAATAACACAACAGGGTTCTAGTCTGAATCATACAACAGGGTTCCAGTCTGAATCATACAACAGGGTTCTAGTCTGAATAATACAACAGGGTTCCAGTCTTGATTAATACAACAGGGTCCTAGTCTTAATAATACAACAGGGTTCTAGTCTTAATAATACAACAGGGTTCTAGTCTGAATCATACAACAGGGTTCCAGTCTGAATAATACAACAGGGTTCCAGTCTGAATAATACAACAGGGTTCCAGTCTGAATAATACAACAGGGTTCTAGTCTGAATAATACACAATGGTTCCAGTCTGAATACTACAACAGGGTTCCAGTCTGAATAATACAACAGGGTTCCAGTCTGAATACTTCAACAGGGTTCTAGTCTGAATAATTAAACAGGGTTCTAGTCTGAATAATACAACAGGGTTCCAGTCTGAATAATACAACAGGGTTCCAGTCGGAATAATACAACAGGGTTCTAGTCTGAATTATACAACAGGGTTCTAGTCTGAATAATACAACAGGGTTCCAGTCTGAATAATACAACAGGGTTCTAGTCTGAATAATACAACAGGGTTCTAGTCTGAATAATACAACAGGGTTCCAGTCTGAATAATACAACAGGGTTCTAGTCTGAATAATACAACAGGGTTCTAGTCTGAATAATACAACAGGGTTCCAGTCTGAATAATACAACAGGGTTCTAGTCTGAATAATACAACAGGGTTCTAGTCTGAATAATACAACAGGGTTCCAGTCTGAATAATACAACAGAGATCCAGTCTGAATCATACAACAGGGTTCCAGTCTGAATAATACAACAGGGTTCCAGTCTGAATAATACAACAGGGTTCTAGTCTGAATAATACAACAGGGTTCTAGTCTGAATCATACAACAGGGTTCCAGTCTGAATAATACAACAGGGTTCTAGTCTGAATAATACAACAGGGTTCCAGTCTGAATAATACAACAGGGTTCCAGTCTGAATAATACAACAGAGATCCAGTCTGAATAATACAACAGGGTTCCAGTCTGAATAATACAACAGAGATCCAGTCTGAATAATACAACAGGGTTCCAGTCTGAATAATACAACAGGGTTCTAGTCTGAATAATACAACAGGGTTCCAGTCTTCCAGTCTGAATAATACAACAGGGTTCCAGTCTGAATAATACAACAGGGTTCTAGTCTGAATAATACAACAGGGTTCTAGTCTGAATAATACAACAGGGTTCCAGACTGAATAATACAACAGGGTTCTAGTCTGAATAATACAACAGGGTTCCAGTCTGAATAATACAACAGGGTTCCAGTCTGAATAATACAACAGGGTTCTAGTCTGAATAATACAACAGGGTTCCAGTCTTGATTAATACAACAGGGTTATAGTCTGAATAATACAACAGGGTTCTAGTCTTAATAATACAACAGGGTTCTAGTCTGAATCATACAACAGGGTTCCAGTCTGAATCATACAACAGGGTTCTAGTCTGAATAATACAACAGGGTTATAGTCTGAATAATACAACAGGGTTCTAGTCTTAATAACACAACAGGGTTCTAGTCTGAATCATACAACAGGGTTCCAGTCTGAATCATACAACAGGGTTCTAGTCTGAATAATACAACAGGGTTCCAGTCTTGATTAATACAACAGGGTCCTAGTCTTAATAATACAACAGGGTTCTAGTCTTAATAATACAACAGGGTTCTAGTCTGAATCATACAACAGGGTTCCAGTCTGAATAATACAAAAGGGTTCCAGTCTGAATAATACAACAGGGTTCCAGTCTGAATAATACAACAGGGTTCTAGTCTGAATAATACACAATGGTTCCAGTCTGAATACTACAACAGGGTTCCAGTCTGAATAATACAACAGGGTTCCAGTCTGAATACTTCAACAGGGTTCTAGTCTGAATAATTAAACAGGGTTCTAGTCTGAATAATACAACAGGGTTCCAGTCTGAATAATACAACAGGGTTCCAGTCGGAATAATACAACAGGGTTCTAGTCTGAATTATACAACAGGGTTCTAGTCTGAATAATACAACAGGGTTCCAGTCTGAATAATACAACAGGGTTCTAGTCTGAATAATACAACAGGGTTCTAGTCTGAATAATACAACAGGGTTCCAGTCTGAATAATACAACAGGGTTCTAGTCTGAATAATACAACAGGGTTCTAGTCTGAATAATACAACAGGGTTCCAGTCTGAATAATACAACAGGGTTCTAGTCTGAATAATACATCAGGGTTCTAGTCTGAATAATACAACAGGGTTCCAGTCTGAATAATACAACAGAGATCCAGTCTGAATCATACAACAGGGTTCCAGTCTGAATAATACAACAGGGTTCCAGTCTGAATAATACAACAGGGTTCTAGTCTGAATAATACAACAGGGTTCTAGTCTGAATCATACAACAGGGTTCCAGTCTGAATAATACAACAGGGTTCTAGTCTGAATAATACAACAGGGTTCCAGTCTGAATAATACAACAGGGTTCCAGTCTGAATAATACAACAGAGATCCAGTCTGAATAATACAACAGGGTTCCAGTCTGAATAATACAACAGAGATCCAGTCTGAATAATACAACAGGGTTCCAGTCTGAATAATACAACAGGGTTCTAGTCTGAATAATACAACAGGGTTCCAGTCTTCCAGTCTGAATAATACAACAGGGTTCCAGTCTGAATAATACAACAGGGTTCTAGTCTGAATAATACAACAGGGTTCTAGTCTGAATAATACAACAGGGTTCCAGACTGAATAATACAACAGGGTTCTAGTCTGAATAATACAACAGGGTTCCAGTCTGAATAATACAACAGGGTTCCAGTCTGAATAATACAACAGGGTTCTAGTCTGAATAATACAACAGGGTTCCAGTCTTGATTAATACAACAGGGTTATAGTCTGAATAATACAACAGGGTTCTAGTCTTAATAATACAACAGGGTTTTAGTCTGAATCATACAACAGGGTTCCAGTCTGAATCATACAACAGGGTTCTAGTCTGAATAATACAACAGGGTTATAGTCTGAATAATACAACAGGGTTCTAGTCTTAATAACACAACAGGGTTCTAGTCTGAATCATACAACAGGGTTCCAGTCTGAATCATACAACAGGGTTCTAGTCTGAATAATACAACAGGGTTCCAGTCTTGATTAATACAACAGGGTCCTAGTCTTAATAATACAACAGGGTTCTAGTCTTAATAATACAACAGGGTTCTAGTCTGAATCATACAACAGGGTTCCAGTCTGAATAATACAACAGGGTTCCAGTCTGAATAATACAACAGGGTTCTAGTCTGAATAATACACAATGGTTCCAGTCTGAATACTACAACAGGGTTCCAGTCTGAATAATACAACAGGGTTCCAGTCTGAATACTTCAACAGGGTTCTAGTCTGAATAATTAAACAGGGTTCTAGTCTGAATAATACAACAGGGTTCCAGTCTGAATAATACAACAGGGTTCCAGTCGGAATAATACAACAGGGTTCTAGTCTGAATTATACAACAGGGTTCTAGTCTGAATAATACAACAGGGTTCCAGTCTGAATAATACAACAGGGTTCTAGTCTGAATAATACAACAGGGTCCTAGTCTGAATAATACAACAGGGTTCCAGTCTGAATAATACAACAGGGTTCTAGTCTGAATAATACAACAGGGTTCTAGTCTGAATAATACAACAGGGTTCCAGTCTGAATAATACAACAGGGTTCTAGTCTGAATAATACAACAGGGTTCTAGTCTGAATAATACAACAGGGTTCCAGTCTGAATAATACAACAGAGTTCCAGTCTGAATCATACAACAGGGTTCCAGTCTGAATAATACAACAGGGTTCCAGTCTGAATAATACAACAGGGTTCTAGTCTGAATAATACAACAGGGTTCTAGTCTGAATCATACAACAGGGTTCCAGTCTGAATAATACAACAGGGTTCTAGTCTGAATAATACAACAGGGTTCCAGTCTGAATAATACAACAGGGTTCCAGTCTGAATAATACAACAGAGATCCAGTCTGAATAATACAACAGGGTTCCAGTCTGAATAATACAACAGAGATCCAGTCTGAATGATACAACAGGGTTCCAGTCTGAATAATACAACAGGGTTCTAGTCTGAATAATACAACAGGGTTCCAGTCTTCCAGTCTGAATAATACAACAGGGTTCCAGTCTGAATAATACAACAGGGTTCTAGTCTGAATAATACAACAGGGTTCTAGTCTGAATAATACAACAGGGTTCCAGACTGAATAATACAACAGGGTTCTAGTCTGAATAATACAACAGGGTTCCAGTCTGAATAATACAACAGGGTTCCAGTCTGAATAATACAACAGGGTTCTAGTCTGAATAATACAACAGGGTTCCAGTCTTGATTAATACAACAGGGTTATAGTCTGAATAATACAACAGGGTTCTAGTCTTAATAATACAACAGGGTTCTAGTCTGAATCATACAACAGGGTTCCAGTCTGAATCATACAACAGGGTTCTAGTCTGAATAATACAACAGGGTTCCAGTCTTGATTAATACAACAGGGTCCTAGTCTTAATAATACAACAGGGTTCTAGTCTTAATAATACAACAGGGTTCTAGTCTGAATCATACAACAGGGTTCCAGTCTGAATAATACAACAGGGTTCCAGTCTGAATAATACAACAGGGTTCCAGTCTGAATAATACAACAGTGTTCTAGTCTGAATAATATACAATGGTTCCAGTCTGAATACTACAACAGGGTTCCAGTCTGAATAATACAACAGGGTTCCACTCTGAATACTTCAACAGGGTTCTAGTCTGAATAATTAAACAGGGTTCTAGTCTGAATAATACAACAGGGTTCCAGTCTGAATAATACAACAGGGTTGCAGTCTGAATAATACAACAGGGTTCTAGTCTGAATTATACAACAGGGTTCTAGTCTGAATAATACAACAGGGTTCCAGTCTGAATAATACAACAGGGTTCTAGTCTGAATAATACAACAGGGTTCTAGTCTGAATAATACAACAGGGTTCCAGTCTGAATAATACAACAGGGTTCTAGTCTGAATAATACAACAGGGTTCTAGTCTGAATAATACAACAGGGTTCCAGTCTGAATAATACAACAGGGTTCTAGTCTGAATAATACAACAGGGTTCTAGTCTGAATAATACAACAGGGTTCCAGTCTGAATAATACAACAGAGATCCAGTCTGAATAATACAACAGGGTTCCAGTCTGAATAATACAACAGAGATCCAGTCTGAATAATACAACAGGGTTCCAGTCTGAATAATACAACAGGGTTCTAGTCTGAATAATACAACAGGGTTCCAGTCTTCCAGTCTGAATAATACAACAGGGTTCCAGTCTGAATAATACAACAGGGTTCTAGTCTGAATAATACAACAGGGTTCTAGTCTGAATAATACAACAGGGTTCCAGACTGAATAATACAACAGGGTTCTAGTCTGAATAATACAACAGGGTTCCAGTCTGAATAATACAACAGGGTTCTAGTCTGAATAATACAACAGGGTTCCAGTCGGAATAATACAACAGGGTTCTAGTCTGAATAATACAACAGGGTTCCAGTCTGAATAATACAACAGTGTTCTAGTCTGAATAATACAACAGGGTTCTAGTCTTCCAGTCTGAACAATACAACAGGGTTCTAGTCTTCCAGTCTGAATAATAAAACAGGGTTCCAGTCTGAATAATACAACAGGGTTCCAGTCTGAATAATACAACAGGGTTCCAGTCTGAATAATACAACAGGGTTCCAGTCTGAATAATGCAACAGGGTTTAGGTCTGAATAATACAACAGGGTTCCAGTCTGAATAATACAACAGGGTTCCAGTCTTCCAGTCTGAATACTACAACAGGGTTCTAGTCTTCCAGTCTGAATAATACAACAGGGTTCCAGTCTGAATAATACAACAGGGTTCTAGTCTGAATAATACAACAGGGTTCCAGTCTGAATAATACAACAGGCTTCTAGTCTGAATAATACAACAGGGTTCTAGTCTGAATAATACAACAGGGTTCCAGTCTGAATAATACAACAGGGTTCTAGTCTCAATACTACAACAGGGTTCCAGTCTTCCAGTCTGAATAATACAACAGGGTTCCAGTCTGAATAATACAACAGGGTTATAGTCTGAATAATACAACAGGATTCCAGTCTGAATAATACAACAGGGTTCTAGTCTGAATACTACAGCAGGGTTCTAGTCTGAATACTAAAACAGGGTTCTAGTCTTCCAGTCTGAATAATACAACAGGGTTCTAGTCTTCCAGTCTGAATACTACAACAGTTTTCCAGTCTTCCAGTCTGAATAATACAACAGGGTTCCACTCTGAATACTTCAACAGGGTTCTAGTCTGAATAATTAAACAGGGTTCTAGTCTGAATAATACAACAGGGTTCCAGTCTGAATAATACAACAGGGTTGCAGTCTGAATAATACAACAGGGTTCTAGTCTGAATTATACAACAGGGTTCTAGTCTGAATAATACAACAGGGTTCCAGTCTGAATAATACAACAGGGTTCTAGTCTGAATAATACAACAGGGTTCTAGTCTGAATAATACAACAGGGTTCCAGTCTGAATAATACAACAGGGTTCTAGTCTGAATAATACAACAGGGTTCTAGTCTGAATAATACAACAGGGTTCCAGTCTGAATAATACAACAGGGTTCTAGTCTGAATAATACAACAGGGTTCTAGTCTGAATAATACAACAGGGTTCCAGTCTGAATAATACAACAGAGATCCAGTCTGAATAATACAACAGGGTTCCAGTCTGAATAATACAACAGAGATCCAGTCTGAATAATACAACAGGGTTCCAGTCTGAATAATACAACAGGGTTCTAGTCTGAATAATACAACAGGGTTCCAGTCTTCCAGTCTGAATAATACAACAGGGTTCCAGTCTGAATAATACAACAGGGTTCTAGTCTGAATAATACAACAGGGTTCTAGTCTGAATAATACAACAGGGTTCCAGACTGAATAATACAACAGGGTTCTAGTCTGAATAATACAACAGGGTTCCAGTCTGAATAATACAACAGGGTTCTAGTCTGAATAATACAACAGGGTTCCAGTCGGAATAATACAACAGGGTTCTAGTCTGAATAATACAACAGGGTTCCAGTCTGAATAATACAACAGTGTTCTAGTCTGAATAATACAACAGGGTTCTAGTCTTCCAGTCTGAACAATACAACAGGGTTCTAGTCTTCCAGTCTGAATAATAAAACAGGGTTCCAGTCTGAATAATACAACAGGGTTCCAGTCTGAATAATACAACAGGGTTCCAGTCTGAATAATACAACAGGGTTCCAGTCTGAATAATGCAACAGGGTTTAGGTCTGAATAATACAACAGGGTTCCAGTCTGAATAATACAACAGGGTTCCAGTCTTCCAGTCTGAATACTACAACAGGGTTCTAGTCTTCCAGTCTGAATAATACAACAGGGTTCCAGTCTGAATAATACAACAGGGTTCTAGTCTGAATAATACAACAGGGTTCCAGTCTGAATAATACAACAGGCTTCTAGTCTGAATAATACAACAGGGTTCTAGTCTGAATAATACAACAGGGTTCCAGTCTGAATAATACAACAGGGTTCTAGTCTCAATACTACAACAGGGTTCCATGTCTTCCAGTCTGAATAATACAACAGGGTTCCAGTCTGAATAATACAACAGGGTTATAGTCTGAATACTACAGCAGGGTTCTAGTCTGAATACTAAAACAGGGTTCTAGTCTTCCAGTCTGAATAATACAACAGGGTTCTAGTCTTCCAGTCTGAATACTACAACAGTTTTCCAGTCTTCCAGTCTGAATAATACAACAGGGTTCTAGTCTTCCAGTCTGAATACTACAACAGGGTTCCAGTCTTCCAGTCTGAATAATACAACAGGGTTCCAGTCTTCCAGTCTGAATAATACAACAGGATTCCAGTCTGAATAATACAACAGGGTTCTAGTCTGAATACTACAGCAGGGTTCTAGTCTGAATACTAAAACAGGGTTCTAGTCTTCCAGTCTGAATAATACAACAGGGTTCTAGTCTTCCAGTCTGAATACTACAACAGTTTTCCAGTCTTCCAGTCTGAATAATACAACAGGGTTCTAGTCTTCCAGTCTGAATAATACAACAGGGTTCCAGTCTTCCAGTCTGAATAATACAACAGGGTTCCAGTCTTCCAGTCTGAATAATACAACAGGGTTCTAGTCTTCCAGTCTGAATACTACAACAGGGTTCCAGTCTTCCAGTCTGAATAATACACCAGAGATCCAGTCTGAATAATACAACAGGGTTCTAGTCTGAATACTACAACAGGGTTCTAGTCTTCCAGTCTGAATAATACAACAGGGTTCTAGTCTTCCAGTCTGAATAATACAACAGGGTTCCAGTCTTCCAGTCTGAATAATACAACAGGGTTCCAGTCTTCCAGTCTGAATAATACAACAGGGTTCTAGTCTGAATAATACAACAGGGTTCTAGTCGGAATACTACAACAGGGTTCTAGTCTTCCAGTCTGAATAATACAACAGGGTTCTAGTCTTCCAGTCTGAATAATACAACAGGGTTCCAGTCTTCCAGTCTGAATAATACAACAGGGTTCCAGTCTTCCAGTCTGAATAATACACCAGAGATCCAGTCTGAATAATACAACAGGGTTCTAGTCTGAATACTACAACAGGGTTCTAGTCTTCCAGTCTGAATAATACAACAGGGTTCTAGTTTTCCAGTCTGAATAATACAACACGGTCCCAGTCTTCCAGTCTGAATAATACAACAGGGTTCTAGTCTTCCAGTCTGAATAATACAACAGGGTTCTAGTCTTCCAGTCTGAATAATACAACAGGGTTCCAGTCTTCCAGTCTGAATACTACAACAGGGTTCCAGTCTTCCAGTCTGAATAATACAACAGGGTTCTAGTCTGAATAATACAACAGTGTTCTAGTCTGAATAATACAACAGGGTTCTAGTCTGAATAATACAACAGGGTTCCAGTCTGAATAATACAACAGGGTTCTAGTCTTCCAGTCTGAATAATACAACAGGGTTCTAGTCTTCCAGTCTGAATAATACAACAGGGTTCCAGTCTTCCAGTCTGAATACTACAACAGGGTTCCAGTCTTCCAGTCTGAATAATACAACAGGGTTCTAGTCTGAATAATACAACAGTGTTCTAGTCTGAATAATACAACAGGGTTCTAGTCTGAATAATACAACAGGGTTCCAGTCTGAATACTACAACAGGGTTCCATTCTGAATAATACAACAGGGTTCTAGTCTGAATAATACAACAGGGTTCCAGTCCTCCAGTCTGAATAATACAACAGGGTTCCAGTCTTCCAGTCTGAATAATACACCAGAGATCCAGTCTGAATAATACAACAGGGTTCTAGTCTGAATACTACAACAGGGTTCTAGTCTTCCAGTCTGAATAATACAACAGGGTTCTAGTCTTCCAGTCTGAATAATACAACACGGTTCCAGTCTTCCAGTCTGAATAATACAACAGGGTTCTAGTCTTCCAGTCTGAATAATACAACAGGGTTCTAGTCTTCCAGTCTGAATAATACAACAGGGTTCCAGTCTTCCAGTCTGAATACTACAACAGGGTTCCAGTCTTCCAGTCTGAATAATACAACAGGGTTCTAGTCTGAATAATACAACAGGGTTCTAGTCTGAATAATACAACAGGGTTCCAGTCTGAATAATACAACAGGGTTCTAGTCTCAATACTACAACAGTGTTCCAGTCTTCCAGTCTGAATAATACAACAGGGTTCCAGTCTGAATAATACAACAGGGTTATAGTCTGAATAATACAACAGGATTCCAGTCTGAATAATACAACAGGGTTCTAGTCTGAATACTACAGCAGGGTTCTAGTCTGAATACTAAAACAGGGTTCTAGTCCTCCAGTCTGAATAATACAACAGGGTTCTAGTCTTCCAGTCTGAATACTACAACAGTTTTCCAGTCTTCCAGTCTGAATAATACAACAGGGTTCTAGTCTTCCAGTCTGAATAATACAACAGGGTTCCAGTCTTCCAGTCTGAATAATACAACAGGGTTCCAGTCTTCCAGTCTGAATAATACAACAGGGTTCTAGTCTTCCAGTCTGAATACTACAACAGGGTTCCAGTCTTCCAGTCTGAATAATACACCAGAGATCCAGTCTGAATAATACAACAGGGTTCTAGTCTGAATACTACAACAGGGTTCTAGTCTTCCAGTCTGAATAATACAACAGGGTTCTAGTCTTCCAGTCTGAATAATACAACAGGGTTCCAGTCTTCCAGTCTGAATAATACAACAGGGTTCCAGTCTTCCAGTCTGAATAATACAACAGGGTTCTAGTCTGAATAATACAACAGGGTTCTAGTCGGAATACTACAACAGGGTTCTAGTCTTCCAGTCTGAATAATACAACAGGGTTCTAGTCTTCCAGTCTGAATAATACAACAGGGTTCCAGTCTTCCAGTCTGAATAATACAACAGGGTTCCAGTCTTCCAGTCTGAATAATACACCAGAGATCCAGTCTGAATAATACAACAGGGTTCTAGTCTGAATACTACAACAGGGTTCTAGTCTTCCAGTCTGAATAATACAACAGGGTTCTAGTTTTCCAGTCTGAATAATACAACACGGTCCCAGTCTTCCAGTCTGAATAATACAACAGGGTTCTAGTCTTCCAGTCTGAATAATACAACAGGGTTCTAGTCTTCCAGTCTGAATAATACAACAGGGTTCCAGTCTTCCAGTCTGAATACTACAACAGGGTTCCAGTCTTCCAGTCTGAATAATACAACAGGGTTCTAGTCTGAATAATACAACAGTGTTCTAGTCTGAATAATACAACAGGGTTCTAGTCTGAATAATACAACAGGGTTCCAGTCTGAATAATACAACAGGGTTCTAGTCTTCCAGTCTGAATAATACAACAGGGTTCTAGTCTTCCAGTCTGAATAATACAACAGGGTTCCAGTCTTCCAGTCTGAATACTACAACAGGGTTCCAGTCTTCCAGTCTGAATAATACAACAGGGTTCTAGTCTGAATAATACAACAGTGTTCTAGTCTGAATAATACAACAGGGTTCTAGTCTGAATAATACAACAGGGTTCCAGTCTGAATACTACAACAGGGTTCCATTCTGAATAATACAACAGGGTTCTAGTCTGAATAATACAACAGGGTTCCAGTCCTCCAGTCTGAATAATACAACAGGGTTCCAGTCTTCCAGTCTGAATAATACACCAGAGATCCAGTCTGAATAATACAACAGGGTTCTAGTCTGAATACTACAACAGGGTTCTAGTCTTCCAGTCTGAATAATACAACAGGGTTCTAGTCTTCCAGTCTGAATAATACAACACGGTTCCAGTCTTCCAGTCTGAATAATACAACAGGGTTCTAGTCTTCCAGTCTGAATAATACAACAGGGTTCTAGTCTTCCAGTCTGAATAATACAACAGGGTTCCAGTCTTCCAGTCTGAATACTACAACAGGGTTCCAGTCTTCCAGTCTGAATAATACAACAGGGTTCTAGTCTGAATAATACAACAGGGTTCTAGTCTGAATAATACAACAGGGTTCCAGTCTGAATAATACAACAGGGTTCTAGTCTCAATACTACAACAGTGTTCCAGTCTTCCAGTCTGAATAATACAACAGGGTTCCAGTCTGAATAATACAACAGGGTTATAGTCTGAATAATACAACAGGATTCCAGTCTGAATAATACAACAGGGTTCTAGTCTGAATACTACAGCAGGGTTCTAGTCTGAATACTAAAACAGGGTTCTAGTCTTCCAGTCTGAATAATACAACAGGGTTCTAGTCTTCCAGTCTGAATACTACAACAGTTTTCCAGTCTTCCAGTCTGAATAATACAACAGGGTTCTAGTCTTCCAGTCTGAATACTACAACAGGGTTCCAGTCTTCCAGTCTGAATAATACAACAGGGTTCCAGTCTTCCAGTCTGAATAATACAACAGGGTTCTAGTCTTCCAGTCTGAATACTACAACAGGGTTCCAGTCTTCCAGTCTGAATAATACACCAGAGATCCAGTCTGAATAATACAACAGGGTTCTAGTCTGAATACTACAACAGGGTTCTAGTCTTCCAGTCTGAATAATACAACAGGGTTCTAGTCTTCCAGTCTGAATAATACAACAGGGTTCCAGTCTTCCAGTCTGAATAATACAACAGTGTTCCAGTCTTCCAGTCTGAATAATACAACAGGGTTCTAGTCTGAATAATACAACAGGGTTCTAGTCGGAATACTACAACAGGGTTCTAGTCTTCCAGTCTGAATAATACAACAGGGTTCTAGTCTTCCAGTCTGAATAATACAACAGGGTTCCAGTCTTCCAGTCTGAATAATACACCAGAGATCCAGTCTGAATAATACAACAGGGTTCTAGTCTGAATACTACAACAGGGTTCTAGTCTTCCAGTCTGAATAATACAACAGGGTTCTAGTCTTCCAGTCTGAATAATACAACACGGTTCCAGTCTTCCAGTCTGAATAATACAACAGGGTTCTAGTCTTCCAGTCTGAATAATACAACAGGGTTCTAGTCTTCCAGTCTGAATAATACAACAGGGTTCCAGTCTTCCAGTCTGAATACTACAACAGGGTTCCAGTCTTCCAGTCTGAATAATACAACAGGGTTCTAGTCTGAATAATACAACAGTGTTCTAGTCTGAATAATACAACAGGGTTCTAGTCTGAATAATACAACAGGGTTCCAGTCTGAATACTACAACAGGGTTCCATTCTGAATAATACAACAGGGTTCTAGTCTGAATAATACAACAGGGTTCCAGTCTTCCAGTCTGAATAATACAACAGGGTTCCAGTCTTCCAGTCTGAATAATACACCAGAGATCCAGTCTGAATAATACAACAGGGTTCTAGTCTGAATACTACAACAGGGTTCTAGTCTTCCAGTCTGAATAATACAACAGGGTTCTAGTCTTCCAGTCTGAATAATACAACACGGTTCCAGTCTTCCAGTCTGAATAATACAACAGGGTTCTAGTCTTCCAGTCTGAATAATACAACAGGGTTCTAGTCTTCCAGTCTGAATAATACAACAGGGTTCCAGTCTTCCAGTCTGAATACTACAACAGGGTTCCAGTCTTCCAGTCTGAATAATACAACAGGGTTCTAGTCTGAATAATACAACAGTGTTCTAGTCTGAATAATACAACAGGGTTCTAGTCTGAATAATACAACAGGGTTCCAGTCTGAATACTACAACAGGGTTCCATTCTGAATAATACAACAGGGTTCTAGTCTGAATAATACAACAGGGTTCCAGTCTGAATAATACAACAGGGTTCCAGTCTGAATACTACAACAGGGTTCCATTCTGAATAATACAACAGGGTTCTAGTCTGAATAATACAACAGGGTTCCAGTCTGAATAATACAACAGGGTTCTAGTCTTCCAGTCTGAATAATACAACAGGGTTCTAGTCTGAATAATACAACAGGGTTCCAGTCTGAATAATACAACAGGGTTCCAGTCTGAATAATACAACAGGGTTCTAGTCTGAGTAATACAACAGGGTTCCAGTCTGAATAATACAACAGGGTTCTAGTCTGAATCATACAACAGGGTTCCAGTCTGAATAATACAACAGGGTTCCAGTCTGAATCATACAACAGGGTTCCAGTCTGAATAATACAACAGGGTTCTAGTCTGAATAATACAACAGGGTTCCAGTCTGTGTGAGGTTCACATTGTCATACGTCTCTAAATATGCTAACGAAAATCTCTCAGGAAGAACTCACATCACTCATAACCTTAATGTCAACTATAATCCCTTTTATTGAGTCTGTGAGAACTTAGTTGCTTTAAACACAACCATCATTTCATTGAAGAGGCTAAAATCGATGTGAATCCTTTCGTTTCTCCTCGTAATGTCTGGGTCACTGCACATTGCCTTCACCTCCATTGAACACGATGCGGATGAAGAGGCTGTGACGTAAATGACCAAACAACGCGGTCCTTGACATGGTGAATTGATGGCATTCCAGTGTGGCCATTACAATTACTTTCAGTTGGCTGACACTTTTATGACTATCGGCTCCTCCCCTTCCTCTGTCCTCCCCTGTTGTCGTCCTTGTTGGTTCCTGAAAGATTTCCAAATCTCCAATATTCAATAATCCACAGCAGGTCCTCGCTGGCCAAAGGGTGGGGGGGGGGGACTTATCCGATGGTGTCTATTCAGGCATATGTTAGAACAGCCAACAACAGGTCACTAGCTCATTCTCTATGGACCCCTTGTGACATCACTGCTCCAGATGACACCACATTAGCCTGGCTCAGCTAATCAGTATGATTCAATGGGTGTTAGCCTCTTCGTTTCTGTAGTTAGCCCTGCTGCTTCCCGCACAGTTTAGCATCCTGTACAGTGGAACCTTGCACAAGGTTGCAAGATTCCTGATATATATATTTCGCAAATTCCCTTGTTTTTTTCCCAGAGATCCCCAGTTGAAGAATTCCAGGTTGTAGGATTCCCTCACAGCTTATTCCCTCCTATTTCCCAAAATTGCAGGATAACTGGGAAATTGTGAGTATACGTGTTTAATGTACCTGTTTTCTAAGCCTCCTGGTAAGATAGGGTTCCCTATTCCCTATTATAGTGCACTACTTTTGACCAGAGGCCTATTCCCTATATAGTGCACTACTTTTGACCAGAGGCCTATTCCCTATATAGTGCACTACTTTTGACCAGAGGCCTATTCCCTATATAGTGCACTACTTTTGACCAGAGGCCTATTCCCTATATAGTGCACTACTTTTGACCAGAGGCCTATTCCCTATATAGTGCACTACTTTTGACCAGAGGCCTATTCCCTATATAGTACACTACTTTAGACCAGAGCCCTATTCCCTATATAGTACACTACTATAGACCAGAGGCCTATTCCCTATATAGTACACTACTATAGACCAGAGGCCTATTCCCTATATAGTACACTACTATAGACCAGAGGCCTATTCCCTATATAGTACACTACTTTTGACCAGAGCCCTGTTCCCTATATAGTACACTACTATAGACCAGAGGCCTACTCCCTATATAGTACACTACTTTAGACCAGAGCCCTATTCCCTATATAGTACACTACTATAGACCAGAGCCCTATTCCCTATTATAGTACACTACTATAGACCAGAGGCCTTTGGGCCCATGAAGGGAATAGGGTGCCATTTAGAATTCACAACTGGGCTCCAGAGTGGCGCAGTCTAAGGGACTGCATCTCAGTAATAGAGGCGTCACTACAGTCTCTGGTTCGAATCGAGGCTGTATCATATCAAGCCGTGATAAGGAGTCCCACTGGGCGGCGCACACTTGGCCTAAAGTTGTCTGGGTTTGGCCAGAGTAGGCTGTCATTGTAAATAAGAATTTGTTCTTAACCTACTTGCCTAGTTAAATAAAGGCAAACAAATTATTTAAAAAAATTATTAAAAAAAAACAACTTTAGCTTTGTAAAGTACATCAAATCAAATCTTATTGGTCACATGCGCCAAATACAACAGGTGTAGACGTTACAGTGAAATGCTTACTTACAAGCCCTTAACCAACAATGTAGTTAAAAATAAGAAATACTAAAAATAAATGTACTAACTAAATACATTTTTTTTAATAAAAACATAACTGTAAATAAAAAAAATATTAATAAGATTAAGAAATATAAGTAAGAAGTAATTAAAGAATGCAGTAAAATATCAATAGCGAGACTATATACAGGGGGTACTGGTACAGAGTCAATGTGGAGGCTATATACAGGGGGTACTGGTACAGAGTCAATGTGGAGGCTATATACAGGGGGTACCGTTACAGAGTCAATGTGGAGGCTATATACAGGGGGTACCGGTACAGAGTCAATGTGGAGGCTATATACAGGGGATACCGGTACAGAGTCAAGGTGGAGGCTATATACAGGGGGTACCGGTACAGAGTCAATGTGGAGACTATATACAGGGGGTACCGGTACAGAGTCAATGTGGAGGCTATATACAGGGGATACCGGTACAGAGTCAAGGTGGAGGCTATATACAGGGGGTACCGGTACAGAGTCAATGTGGAGGCTATATACAGGGGGTACTGGTACAGAGTCAATGTGGAGGCTATATACAGGGGGTACCGGTACAGAGTCAATGTGGAGGCTATATACAGGGTGTTACGGTACAGAGTCAAGGTGGAGGCTATATACAGGGGGTACCGGTACAGAGTCAATGTGGAGGCTATATGCAGGGGGTACCGGTACAGAGTCAATGTGGAGGCTATATACAGGGGGTACCGGTACAGAGTCAATGTGGAGGCTATATACAGGGTGTTACGGTACAGAGTCAAGGTGGAGGCTATATACAGGGGGTACCGGTACAGAGTCAATGTGGAGGCTATATGCAGGGGGTACCGGTACAGAGTCAATGTGGAGGCTATATACAGGGGGTACCGGTACAGAGTCAATGTGGAGGCTATATACAGGGGGTACTGGTACAGAGTCAATGTGGAGGCTATATACAGGGTGTTACGGTACAGAGTCAAGGTGGAGGCTATATACAGGGGGTACCGGTACAGAGTCAATGTGGAGGCTATATACAGGGGGGTACCGGTACAGAGTCAATGTGGAGGCTATATACAGGGGGTACCGGTACAGAGTCAATGTGGAGGCTATATACAGGGGGTACCGGTACAGAGTCAATGTAGAGACTATATACAGGGGGTACCGGTACATTCTGGAGGCTATATACATGGGGGAACCGGTACAGAGTCAATGTGGAGGCTATATACAGGGGGAACCGGTACAGAGTCAATGTGGAGGCTATATACAGGGGGTACCGGTACAGAGTCAATGTAGAGACTATATACAGGGGGTACCGGTACAGAGTCAATGTGGAGGCTATATACAGTGGGGTACTGGTACAGAGTCAATGTGCGGGGGCACCGGTTAGTCGAGGTAATTGAGGTAATATGTACATGTAGGCAGAGTTTTTAGTGACTATGCATACATCATAACATAGAGTAGCAATAGTGTAATGGGGGGGGGGGGGGGGGGGGGAATAGTCTGGGAAGCCATTTGATTAAATGTTCAGGAGTCTTATGGCTTGGGGGTAGAAGCTGTTTAGAAGCCTCTTGGACCTAGACTTGGCGCTCCGATACCGCTTGTCATGCGTTAGCAGAGAGAACAGTCTATGACTAGGGTGGCTGGAGTCTTTGACAATGTTTAGGGCCTATATGGGTTATTAAGCATGGTCCTGAGGTTTAGCCATCTGACAGTTGTTAGCTTTCCCTTGTTCTGTTTCTAATGCCGCGGTCCCTTGTTGTGGACTTAAGCCCCTGTACCCACAAACAGTGTAGCCTAGTGGTTAGAGCGTTGGACTAGTAACCGAAAGGTTGCAAGATCGAATCCCCGAGCTGACAAGGTAAAAATCTGTCGTTCTGCCCTGAACAAGCCAGGTTAACCCCCTGTTCCCAGGCCGTCAATGAAAATAAGAATGTGTTCTTATTAACTGACTTGCCAGGTTAAATAAAAAGCAAAACAATAACGGCATGTGTTGGGTATTACTTTAATAGCAGATCACACAACTGGGGATTTACATCTCACAAAAACGACATACCTCAAATCTAACGTACCTTTTTTTTGTACCAAAAAATGATCTGTCTTCAAAATCGGCTCATCGTGTCCCTCTTGGTAGTAAGCCTGCTGATGAAAATCATGAAATGCAACGCGACTTAAAAAATGGAAAATGTTATGGTCTGTCTGTCTCCGCGTGGCTAAATATGAAAATAATAATTGATGCTTACTTTAACTTCACATACTATATTAGTTCCTGGAGTGATGATGATGATGCTGAGGATGACGAAGAAGATGTGATGGACCAGTATTTAAGCCTTCAGTATGGAGATGATATTTTCCAAAAGACAGACCAGGAGGCTGAGGTTAGTTTACTGGAGGTAGGAACACAGAGAGACCAGGATACTGAGGTTAGTTTACTGGAGGTAGGAACACAGAGAGACCAGGATACTGAGGTTAGTTTACTGGAGGTAGGAACACAGAGAGACCAGGATACTGAGGTTAGTTTACTGGAGGTAGGAACACAGAGAGACCAGGATACTGAGGTTAGTTTACTGGAGGTAGGAACACAGAGAGACCAGGATACTGAGGTTAGTTTACTGGAGGTAGGAACACAGAGGGGCAGAACACAGAGAGACAGACCAGGATACTGAGGTTAGTTTACTGGAGGGATGAACACACAGAAGGGTTGAGCATCGCAGCATCGCAGCATGAAGCCATTAGACCAGTACAGAGGGCAGTGAATGTCATTGGATTGATCTATAGAACCTCCACACGGGCCACTTTGTCACAACAGATAAAAGGCACCTCTCTGTCAGGGCTGACTGAGTCTCAGGGTGGAGTGGGCTTCCACGAGTCCCAAATGGCAGCCTAAGGCACTAATATAGAGAACAGGGTGGCATTTGGGATGCCGGCCTCTATGAACTCCACACTGAACTCTTCACTGGCTTAATCAGGAATCAATAGCACTCTCAGGCAGCTCAACAACCAGGGGGGCTGTATCTGTCACAGCTCTGTCATAGCCCAGCTTTTGTCCAGCATTAGCTAACGCTAGAGGAAGACCAGGGTTCAACTACAACACGAAATCGTTTCAAATATTATATTTGTGCTGCTATTTAGCTGGCCTGTCTTAATGATGCCAATAGAACAGTCCAAAAACTGCACACCACACCCATCTGGCACGACAAGCAGGCTAGAGCAAACACTCAAAGTTTTTGAGAGATTTCGAATAGCATTTGAACCCAGGTCTGGTTAGAGTTAGCTCCAGGTCTGGTTAGTGTTAGCTCCAGGTCTGGTTAGAGTTAGCTCCAGGTCTGGTTAGAGTTAGCTCCAGGTCTGGTTAGAGTTAGCTCCAGGTCTGGTTAGAGTTAGCTCCAGGTCTGGTTAGAGTTAGCTCCAGGTCTGGTTAGAGTTAGCTCCAGGTCTGGTTAGAGTTAGCTCCAGGTCTGGTTAGAGTTAGCTCCAGGTCTGGTTAGAGTTAGCTCCAGGTCTAGTTAGTGTTAGCTCCAGGTCTGGTTAGAGTTACCTCCAGGTCTGGTTAGAGTTAGCCCCAGGTCTGTTTTTTAAATGTAATTTTACTGCTTGCGTCAGTTACTTGATGTGGAATAGAGTTCCATGTAGTCATGGCTCTATGTAGTACTGTACACCTCCCATAGTCTGTTCTGGACAAACCAGCTTATGGGACTAGCTGCTGGCTAGCATCCATCCTTCCATCCTCCAAAACACAACCCAGCCAAGCCGCACTGCTTCTTGACACAACCCGGAAGCCAGCCGCACCAATGTGTGGAGCAAACACCGTGTCAGCATGCAATGCGCCCGGGCCGCCACAGGAGTCACTGGTGCACGATGGCACAGGAACATCCCTGAAAGCCAAACCTTCCCGCCGCCCCATGAGTCTCCCTGTCGCGATAGAGCCTGGACTCGACACTCTGCGTGTCAGAGGGTTTACTGAATGGCAGAGGGTTTACTGAGCGGCAGAGGTTTTACTGAGAGGCAGAGGTTTTACTGAGCGGCAGAGGGTTTACTGTGTCTACGGCAAGGGTTTACTAAGTGGCAGAGGGTTTACTGAGTGGCAGAGGTTTTACTGAGCGCCAGAGGGTTTACTGTGTCTATGGCAGAGGGTTTACTGTGTCTATGGCAGAGGGTTTACTGACTGTCAGAGTATTTACTGAGTGTCAGAGGGTTTACTGTGTGTCAGAGGGTTTACTGTGTGTCAGAGGGTTTACTGTCTGTCAGAGGGTTTACTGCGTGGCAGAGGGTTTACTGAGTGTCAGAGGGTTTACTGAGTGTCTATGGCAGAGTGTTTACTGTGTGTCTATGGCAGAGAGTTTACTGAGTGGGAGAGGGTTTACTGTGTGTCAGAGGGTTTACTGTGTGTCAGAGGGTTTACTGTGTGTCTATGGCAGAGGGTTTACTGAGTGTCAGAGGGTTGAAAGAGTGGCAGAGGGTTTACTGAGTGGCAGAGGGTTTACTGAGTGTCAGAGGGTTTACTGAGTGGCAGAGGGTTTACTGAGTGGCAGAGGGTTTACTGTTTGTCAGAGGGTTTACTGAGTGGCAGAAGGTTTACTGTGTCTATGGCAGAGGGTTTACTGAGTGTCAGAGGGTTTACTGAGTGGCAGAGGGTTTACTGAGTGTCAGAGGGTTTACTGAGTGTCAGAGGGTTTACTGAGTGTCAGAGGGTTTACTGAGTGGCAGAGGGTTTACTGTGTGTCTATGGCAGAGGGTTTACTGTTTGTCAGAGGGTTTACTGTGTGTCAGAGGGTTTACTGAGTGTCAGAGGGTTTACTGTGTGGCAGAGGGTTTACTGAGTGGCAGAGGGTTTACTGTGTCTATGGCAGAAGGTTTACTGAGTGGCAGAGGGTTTACTGTGTCTATGGCAGAGGGTTTACTGAGTGGCAGAGGGTTTACTGAGTGGCAGAGGGTTTACTGAGTGGCAGAGGGTTTACTGTGTCTATGGCAGAGGGTTTACTGAGTGTCAGAAGGTTTACTGAGTGGCAGAGGGTTTACTGAGTGGCAGAGGGTTTACTGTGTCTATGGCAGAGGGTTTACTGAGTGGCAGAGGGTTTACTGAGTGGCAGAGGGTTTACTGAGTGGCAGAGGGTTTACTGTGTGTCTATGGCAGAGGGTTTACCGAGAGTCAGAGGGTTTACTGTGTGTCAGAGGGTTTAGTGAGTGGCAGAGGGTTTAGTGAGCGGCAGAGGGTTTAGTGAGTGGCAGAGGGTTTTAGTGAGTGGCAGAGGGTTTACTGAGTGGCAGAGGGTTTGATGAGTGTTGGAGGGTTTACTGAGTGTCAGAGGTTTTACAGTGTGTCAGAGGGTTTACTGAGTGTCAGAGGGTTTACTGAATGTCAGAGGGTTTACTGTGTGTCAGTTTTTACTGTGTGTCAGAGTGTTTACTGGCATCAGAGGGTTTACTGTGCGTCAGAGGGTTTACTGAGTTTCAGAAGGTTTACTGTGCGTCAGAGGGTTTACTGTGCGTCAGAGGGTTTATTGAGTGGTAGAGGCAGAGGGTTTACTGTGTGTCAGAGGGTTTTTACTGAGTGTCTATGACAAATGTCAAGCACCTATGCATGAGAGAGAGAGAGAGAGAAAGAGAGAGAGAGAGAGAGAGAGAGAGAGAGAGAGAGAGAGAGAGAGAGAGAGAGAGAGAGAGAGAGGAAGAGAGAGAGAGAGAGAGAGAGAGAGAGAGAGAGAGAGAGAGAGAGAGAGAGAGAGAGAGAGAGAGAGAGAGAGAGAGAGAGAGAGAGAGAGAGAGAGAGAGAGAGAGAGAGAGAGAGAGATAGAGAGAGAGAGAGAGAACCACTCAGAGGCTGACTGGAGAAGGTGGGGGGAGTAGTTAGTGGTCTGAATAAATGATGAAGAGACAATATTGTGATTTTAGAAGCAAACAAAATTCAATATAAAAAATTATAGATACTAAAAAAACTGCTGTTCTTGAATTATTACTCAATATTTTTATATACAGTGCCTTCGGAAAGTATTCACACATCTTGACTTTTTCTACATTTTGTTACATTACAGTCTTATTCTAAAACCCATAATGACAATTTGAAACAGGTTTTTTAGACATTTTTTCAAATGTTTTAAAAATGTTTTAAAAATAAAATAGCTTATTTACATAAGTATTCAGACCCTTTGATATGAGACTAGAAATTGAGCTCAGGTGCATCCTGTTTCCATTTATCATCCTTGAGATGTTTCTTCAACTTGATTGGAGTCCACCTGTGGTAAATTCAATTGATTGGACATGATTTGGAAATGCACACACCTGTCTATATAAAGTCTCACAGTTGACAGTGCATGTCAGATTAAAAAACCAAGCCATGAGGTCGAAGGAAATGTCCGTAGAGCTCCGAGACAGGATTGTGTCGAGGCACAGATCTTGGGAAGTGTACCAAAACATTTCTGCAGAATTGAAGGTCCCCAAGAACACAGAATCCCCAAGACTCTACCTAGAACTGGCCGTTAAGGGTCTTGGTCAGGGAGGTGACCAAGAAGTCGATGGTCACTGACAGATCTCTAGAGTTCCTCTGTGGGCATGGGAGAACCTTCCAGAACGACAACCATCGCTGCAGAACTCCACCAATCAGGTATTTATGGTGGAGCGACCAGACAGAAGCCACTCCTCAGTAAAAGGCACATGACAGCCCGCTTGAAGTTTGCCGAAAGGCACCTAAAGACTCTGACAATGAGAAGCAAGGTTCTCTGGTCTGATGAAACCAAGATTTAATTCTTTGGCCTGAATGCCAAGCGTCACGTCTGGAGGAAACCTGGTGGCAGGATCATACTGTGGGAATGTTTTTCAGCGGCAGGGTCTGGGAGACTAGTCAGGATCGAGGCAAAGATGAACGGAGCAAAGTACAGAGAGATTATTGATGAAAACCTGCTCCAGAGCGCTCAGGACTTCGGGATAAGTCTCTGAATGTCCTTGAGTGGCCCAGCCAGAGCCCGGACTTGAACCCGATCGAACATCTCTGGAGAGATCCTGAAAATAGGTGGGCAAACAACGCTCTCCATCCAACCTGACAGAGCTTGAGAGGATCTGCAGAAAAGAATGGGAGAAACTTCTCAAATACAGGTCTATCAAGATTGTAGCGTCATACCCAAGAAGACTGGAGGCTGTAATCGCTGCCAAAGGTGCTTCATCAAAGTACTGAGTAAATGGTCTGAGTACTTATGTAAATGTGATAATTTCAGTTTTAGTTTTTAATAAATTAGCAAACATTTCTAAAAACCTGTTTTTGCTCTGTCATTATGGGTTATTGTGTGTAGATTGATGAATAAAAAACAATTGAATCCATTTAAGAATAAAGCTGTAACCTTAAAAAAAAATTGGAAAAAGTCAAAGGGTCTGAATACTTTCCGATGGCATTGTACATGACCAATGTTGCATCTCTTTTTTAATATTTAACATCAGAGAGAGAGATTGATAACGTGCTCCATTTGGGAAGACTTTCCCTGTTGAATGATATATGTACATTTTCAGTTTTTGTTGATGAAGTTCTTTTAACCTGTTGTATGACTCTCCCAACACCAGTAAAGAACCAGAAGACGTGGCTCCCTGTGATAACTCATCTCCTGGTCGTATCCTGTTGTATGACTATCCCAACACCAGTAACGAACCACAAGACGTGGCTCCCTCTGTTAACTCATCTCCTGGTCGTATCCTGTTGTATGACTATCCCAACACCTGTAACGAACCAGAAGACGTGGCTCCCTCTGTTAACTCATCTCCTGGTGGTACATGTCTGAAAACTGTACGCAGTGGGCGTTACAACTTCCATATTGCTCCTCTCAGTCACCAATCACAGCCTATCCTCAAAGTGGAGATGTTTGGTAACACCAACCCATCCGCCAAGTTAGTCTGCTTGATGCTGCCTTTCTTTCATCTCCCCCCAGTCCTATACCTCAGCCCTACACCTCAGCCCCAGCCCCAGCCCTATACCTCAGCCCCAGCCCCAGCCCTATACCTCAGCCCTATACCTCAGCCCTATACCTCAGCCATATACCTCAGTCCTATACCTCAGCCCTATACCCCATCCCTATACCTCAGCCCAATACCTCAGCCCTATACCTCAGTCCTATACCTCAGTCCTATACCTCAGCCCAATACCTCAGCCCTATACCTCAGCCCAATACCTCAGCCCTATACCTCAGCCCTATACCTCAGCCCTATACCTCAGCCCTATACCTCAGTCCTATACCTCAGCCCTATACCTCAGTCCTATACCTCAGCCCTATACCTCAGCCCTATACCTCAGCCCTATACCTCAGCCCTACCTCAGCCCCAGCCCTATACCTCAGCCCCAGCCCTATACCTCAGCCCCAGCCCTATATCTCATCCCCAGCCCTATACCTCAGCCCAATACCTCAGCCCCAGCCCCAGCCCCAGCCCTATACCTCAGTCCTATACCTCAGCCCTATACCTCAGCCCTAAACCTCAGCCCCAGCCCTATACCTCAGCCCTATACCTCAGCCCTAAACCTCAGCCCCAGCCCTATACCTCATCCCCAGCCCTATACCCCAGCCCTATACTTCAGCTCTATACCTCAGCCCTATACCTCAGTCCTATACCTCAGCCTTATACCTCAGTCCTATACCTCAGCCAAAGCCCTAGCCCTATACCTCAGTCCTATACCTCAGCCCTATACCTCAGCCCTATACCTCAGCCCTATACCTCAGCCCTATACCTCAGCCCTATACCTCAGTCCTATACCTCAGCCCTATACCTCAGTCCTATACCTCAGCCCTATACCCCATCCCTATACCTCAGCCCTATACCTCAGCCCTATACCTCAGCCCTATACCTCAGTCCTATACCTCAGCCCTATACCTCAGTCCTATACCTCAGCCCTATACCTCAGCCCCAGCCCTATACCCCAGCCCTATACCTCAGCCCTTAACTCAGCCCTATACCTCAGTCCTATACCTCAGCCCTATACCCCATCCCTATACCTCAGCCCTATACCTCAGCCCTATACCTCAGCCCTATACCTCAGTCCTATACCTCAGCCCTATACCTCAGTCCTATACCTCAGCCCTATACCTCAGCCCCAGCCCTATACCCCAGCCCTATACCTCAGCCCTTAACTCAGCCCTATACCTCAACCCTATACCTCAGCCCTATACCCCATCCCTATACATCAGCCCTATAACTCAGCCCCCGCCCCCGCCCTAGCCCTATACCTCAGCCCTATATCTCAGCCCAAGGCCCAGCCCTATACCTCAGTGATAGACAGCATCCAATTTGCTGAGTAGAGTGTTGGAGGCTATTTTGTAAATGACATCGCCAAAGTCGAGGATCGGTAGGATGGTCAGTTTTACGAGGGTATGTTTTGCAGCGTGAGTGAAGGAGACTTGTTGTGAAATATGAAGACGATTCAAGATTTAATTTTGGATTGGAGATGTTTAATATGAGTCTGGAAGGAGAGTTTACAGTCTAGCCAGACACCTAGGTATTTGTAGTTGTCCACATATTCTAAGTCAGAACCGTCCAGAGTAGTGATGCTAGTCGGGCGGGCAGGTGCAGGCAGCGATCGGTTGAAAGCATCCAGTTAGTTGTACTAGTGTTTAAGAGCAGTTGGAGGCCACGGAAGGAGAGTTGTATGGCATTGAAGCTCATCTGGAGGTTAGTTAACACAGTGTCCAAAGAAGGGCCAGAAGTATACAGAATGGTGTTGTCTGCGTAGAGGTGGATCAGTGAATCACCAGCAGCAAGAGCGACATCGTTGTTATATACAGAGAAAAGCGTCGGCTCGAGAATTTAACCCTGTGGCACCCCCATAGAGACTGCCAGAGGCCCGGACAACAGGCCCTCCAATTTGACACGCTTAACTCTATCTGAAAAGTAGTTGGTGAACCAGGCGAGGCAGTCATTTGAGAAACCAAGGCTGTTGAGTCTGCCGATAAGAATACAGTGATTGACAGAGTCGAAAGCCTTGGTCAGGTTGATGAAGACGGCTGCACAGTACTGTCTTTTATCGATGGCGGTTATGATATCGTTTAGTACCTTGAGCGTGGCTAAGGTGCACCCGTGACCAGCTCGGAAACCAGAATGCACATCGGAGAAGGTACGGTGGGATTCAAAATGGTCAGTGATATGTTTGTTAACTTGGCTTTCGAAGACTTTAGAAAGGCAGGGCAGGATGGATATAGCTCTGTAAACTTAACTATTCACCTCCCCAAAGTCAATACTTTGTAGAGCCACCTTTTGCAGCAATTATAGCTACAAGTCTCTTGGGGTATGTCTCTATAAGCTTGGCACATCTAGCCACTGGGATTTTTGCCCGTTCTTCAAGGCAAAACAGCTCCAGCTCCTTTAAGTTGGATGGGTTCCGCTGGTGTAGAGCACTCTTTAAGTCATACCACAGATTGTCAATTGGATTAAGGTCTGGGCTTTGACTAAGCCATTCCAAGACATTTAAATGTTTCCCCTTAAACCACTCAAGTGTTGCTTTAGCAGTATGCTTAGGGTCATTGTCCTGCTGGAAGGTGAACCTCTGTCCCAGTCTCAAATCTCTGGAAGACTGAAACAGGTTTCCCTCAAGAATTTCCCTGTATTTAGCGCCATCCATCATTCCTTGAATTCTGACCAGTTTCCCAGTCCCTGCCAATGAAAAACATTCCCACAGCATGATGCTGCCACCACCGTGCTTCACTGTGGGGATGGTGTTCTCGGAGTGATGCGAGGTGTTGGGTTTGCACCAGACATAGCGTTTTCCTTGATGGCCAAAAAGCTAAATTTTAGTCTCATTTGACCGGAGTACCTTCTTCCATATGTTTGGGGAGTCTCCCACATGCACATCAAACATGTTTGCTTATTTTTTTCTTTAAGCAATTGCTTTTTTTCCGGCCTCTCTTCTGTAAAGCTCAGCTCTGTGGAGTGTACGGCTTAAAGTGGTCACATGGACTGATAATCCAATCTCCGCTGTGGAGCTTTGCAGCTCCTTCAGGGATGTCTTTGGTCTCTTTGTTGCCTCTCTGATTAAAACCTTTTAAGGATCCGCCCCTTTTTTTTAAATGTTGCCTAAAATGACATACCCAAATCTATCTGCCTGTAGCTCAGGACCTGAAGCAAGGATATGCATATTCTTGGTACCATTTGAAAGGAAACACTTTGAAGTTTGTGGAAATGTGAAAGGAATGTAGGAGAACATAACCCAATAAATCTGGTAAAAGATAATACAAAGAAAAAAACAACTGTTCTTTTTATTTTTTTGTACAATCATCTTTGAAAGAGAAAGGCCATCATGTATTATTCCAGCAAAGGTGAAAGTTCAGATTCTGGCCACTAGATGGCATCAGTGTATTTTCACAGTTTACTGCCCTCCTTGCCTGGTCCGTGAGTTTTGGCAGGTTTGTTGTGGTGCCATATTATTTTCAATTTTTTAAATCAAATCCAATCAAATCAAATGTTATTGGTCACATACACATGGTTAGCAGATGTTAATGCGAGTGTAGCGAAATGCTTGTTTTTCTAGTTCCGACCGTACATTAATAACTAAAAAGTAATCTAACAATTTCACAACAACTACCTTATACACACAAGTATAACGGAATGAATAAGAATATGTACATATTAGTGGGATGTTCAAAGTTTCGGATATTTTTTTATAACCCAATCCTGATCTGTACTTCTCCACAACTTTGTCCCTGACCTGTTTGGAGAGCTCCTTGGTCTTCATGGTGCTGCTTGATTGGTGGAGCCCCTGTGGGTGTAACAGATGTATAATGTACTCTCCATGCGTTGTGTTTTCACAAAATAAATAACTTCGGCCAGTAGTCCCAGTTGAGCATCATTTATTTCTGCTGTTGTTAAATTGGAAACAGCACGTTAGTTGTGCAGGGCTTAACAGTGTTGATGGCTGTCGATGGCAAAATCCCTTGCATCACATTTTCATACTGGGCCAACAAAATACAAAAATACAATACAAAATATAACATGTGTAAATACCTGTTGTTAAATTGGAAACAGCACGTTAGTTGTGCAGGGCTTAACAGTGTTGATGGCTGTCGATGGCAAAATCTGTAGCATGAAGACAACTGTGTTAGCCGTGGCTTATGTGACCATGACATCGGTGTATGCTAGCTAACACAATTATTTATAGCAATCATATGCCAAAGCACATCCCAGAAAGCCCTTCAATCCCTAACAGGTACCATATACCCACACATGTATAAAATCAGTAACGTACAGCAAACTTGTACACATTGTAAAATAGAAAATAGAAAACAGTATTCAGAACGTGACCTACCCCTTGCATCACATTTTCATACTGGGAAGACCTGACGTTCGCGATCTCCCCCTATCTGCAAGCGGGGCCAATCACAACACCCCTTATTGTCATCAGAGTTGAACTAACCAATAAGAATGCTTGAACATCAAATACACATTTCTTTAGAGGCAAGTGGAAACATAACCAACCCTGTTACATTCTCCCCTGCTGAATTACACTTGCATACTACAAAGAAACTAAATGAGGTATGCAATACCTTGCAATATATATGTCACCAAATATTCCAGTGCAAAGACTATTCTCTAAAGAGAATTAGGGGAATTCAAAGACCCCGTAGGAAAACATGCCTGTTACATGTTCAGTACACTCAGTGACAATAAGAACCTCAGACAGAAAAACCTTGGCCTACATGACCCCTGACCCATTACCTCTATAGGGTCTCTTGAAAGTTAAAAGTAAAAAAAAATAAAATGTGGCTACAGACTTGGATTCTAATCCTACACCCACACAGGTACTCTAATGAATTCTGTATGAAAAACCCTCTGTGTCTGCATAGTCTCAATGAGTCTCACTGGGCGTTTCCTAACTCGACCAGCCCCTGACCTGACAGTCCTAACAGAGTTATCATTACGTTTAACCTGTTCAACTACAACCACCATTGGTGGGTCACTGTCCACAGTCGATGGGTAGTCAAGGTCAAAGGTTCTGTGACTGTTGCTGGAGCTTGTGCCACCAGTGGCATCTTCAGAATGCCTTTCTTCCTCAGAGGGTTCGGACATTTCTTCTCCAAAGGTTACCTCTGACATGCTTGTGCCACCAGTGGCACCCTCAGAATGTGGTGAGTTCTGAGGGTCCCTCGCCAGTGGCCCATCTTCCAGCACATCTAGGGTCTCTTTTTCAGAGGGCTCCGACTGTGTTTCCTCCGAGGTCTGTTCTGATACCCACACACTAGTCCTCTCACCGATGTCCATTTCTGGTATATCATTCATGGATGAGTCCTCCATCTCCTCACTCGGATCCTCACGGTCTCCCGTATTAGGTGTCTCTAAGGCAGTGTCAGGGAGAGGCAAAAGGTTTACAGGCATTATCAGATTACGGTGGACCGTTTTCTCCTGGCCAGTCGACATGTTCTGTATCTTAAAGATGTGGATGTCACTATTCTTCTCCGTAACAATATAGAGGTTGTTCTCCCAGCGATCCGCCAGCTTCCTCTTTCCACGTTCACCCTTATTCGCCAGCAGCACCCGATCACCGACCTCCACTGGAGCTCCCCTGGGGCCTTTCAGAACAGGTGTATATGTACTGAGATCATGTGACTGATCACTTGACACTTGCACACAAGTGAACTTTATTTAACTAATTATGTGACTCTGAAGGTAATTGGTGGCACCAGATCTTATTTAGGGGCTTCATAGCAAAGGGGGTGAATACATATGCATGCACCACTTTTCAGTTATTTTGTTGTAAATCATTTTTTGAAACAAGTCATTTTTTTTCATTTCACTTCACCAATTTGGACTATTTTGTATATGTCCATTACATGAAATCCAAATAAAAATCAATTTAAAATACAGGTTGTAATGCAACAAAATAGGAAAAACACCTAAGGGGATGAGTAGTTTTGCAAGGCACTGTACCTATATGTACGTATATATATACACATCATAACGCATCTCATATGTACAGTGGGGCAAAAAAGTATTTAGTCAGCCACCAATTGTGCAAGTTCTCCCACTTAAAAAGATGAGAGAGGCCTGTAATTTTCATCATAGGTACACTTCAACTATGACAGACAAAATGAGAAGAAAAAAATCCAGAAAAATCACATTGTAGGATTTTTTATGAATTTATTTGAAAATTATGGTGGAAAATAAGTATTTGGTCAATAACAAAAGTTTATCTCAATACTTTGTTATATACCCTTTGTTGGCAATGACAGAGGTCAAACGTTTTCTGTTTCCTGACCGCTGTGACTGCCTCAAACTTAAGGAAAGCTTTGACTATGTACAGACTCAGTGAGCATAGCCTTGCTATTGAGAAAGGCAGCCGTAGGCAGACCTGGCTCTCAAGAGAAGACAGGTTATGTGCACACCGCCCACAAAATGAGGTGGAAAACTGAGCTGCACTTCCTAACCTCCTGCCCAATGTATGACCATATTAGAGACAAGTATTTCCCTCAGATTACAAAGATACACAAAAAATTCGAAAAGGAACCCAATTTTGGTTAATTAACTCCCATATCTATTGGGTGAAATAACACAGTGTGCAATTGCAGCAGCAAGATGTGTGACCTGTTGCCAGAAGAAAAGGTCAACCAGTGAAGAACAAACACCATTGTAAATACAACCCTTATTTATGTTAATTGTTTTCCCTTTAGTGCTTTAACTATTTGCACAAATCATGACATTTGAAATGTCTTTATTCTTTTGGAACGTTTGTTTACTGTTAATTGTTATTGTTTTTTTCACTTTTGCTTATTATCTAGTTCACTTGCTTTGGCAATGTTAACATGTTTCCCATGCCAATAAAGCCCTTACATTGAATTGAATTGGGGAGAGGGGAGAGAGAAAGAGAGGAGAGTGAGGAGAGAGAGGAGAGAGGAGAGAGAGGAGAGAGAGGAGAGAGAAAGAGATAGAGAGGAGAGAGAGAGAGGAGAGCAAGAAATACAGAGGAGAGAGAGAGAGAGAGAGAGAGAGAGAGAGAGAGAGAGAGAGAGAGAGAGAGAGAGAGAGAGGGCAAGAGATACAGAGGATAGAGAGAGAGAGAGGAGAGAGAGAGAGAAAGAAATGAGAGAGAGAGCGAGAGAGAGAGAGAGAGAGAGAGAGAGAGAGAGAGAGAGAGAGAGAGAGAGAGAGAGAGAGAGAGAGAGAGAGAGAGAGAGAGATGAGAGGAGAGAGAGAGAGATGAGAGAGAGAGAGAGAGAGAGAGAGAGAGAGAGAGAGAGAGAGAGAGAGAGAGAGAGAGAGAGGAAAGAGAGACAGAGAGAGAGAGAGAGAGATGAGAGTGCTACTTGTATCCAGTCACATACAAGGCCAGTGTCAGAGTGCAGAGGTGACGCTGCCACCAGCTGAGGTCGACTGGCCACCTGTTAGTTAGGGGGCACACTCCCTTTTCACTCCTCTCCTCTCCTCTTTTCTCTTCTCTTTCTTTTCCTGTCCTGCTGTTCTGTGGCCCACCCCAATCTAGTTAACCAGTATACCCCCAGGAATACATAATTAGATCCTCCCCTTCTATTTTACATCTGTGTTCTATTCTGTGTTATATTCTATGTTCTGTGTGATATTATGTGTTCTATTCTGTCTTCTGTCTTCTATTCTTTGTTCTGTGTTCTATTCTGTATTCTAATCTGTATTCTGTGTTCTATTCTGTATTCTGTGTTCTATTCTGTGTTCCATTCTGTGTTCTATTCTGTGTTCTGTGTTCTATTTTTTGTTCTGTGTTCTGTTCTGTGTTCGATTCTGTGTGCTGTATTCTATTCTTTGTTCTCTGTTCTATTCTGTGTTCTTTCTTCTATTCTGTGTTCTGTCTTCTATTCTGTGTTCTATTCTGTGTTCTGTGTTCTGTCTTCTATTCTTTGTTCTGTGTTCTATTCTGTGTTCTGTGTTCTGTCTTCTATTCT
>NC_092090.1:99719011-99737152 GCF_045679555.1 Salvelinus alpinus
GTGTTCTGTGTTCTATTCTGTGTTCTGTGTTCTGTCTTCTATTCTTTGTTCTGTGTTCTATTCTGTGTTCTATTCTGTGTTCTGTCTTCTATTCTGTGTTCTGTGTTCTGTGTTCTATTCTGTGTTCTGTGTTCTGTCTTCTATTCTGTGTTCTGTGTTCTGTCTTCTATTCTTTGTTCTGTGTTCTATTCTGTGTTCTGTGTTCTGTCTTCTATTCTTTGTTCTGTGTTCTATTCTGTGTTCTATTCTGTGTTCTGTCTTCTATTCTGTGTTCTGTGTTCTATTCTGTGTTCTGTGTTCTGTCTTCTATTCTGTGTTCTGTGTTCTGTGTTCTATTCTGTGTTCTGTGTTCTGTCTTCTATTCTGTGTTCTGTCTTCTATTCTGTGTTCTGTCTTCTGTTCTGTGTTCTGTCTTCTATTCTTTGTTCTGTGTTCTGTCTTCTATTCTGTGTTCTGTGTTCTGTCTTCTATTCTGTGTTCTGTCTTCTATTCTGTGTTCTGTCTTCTGTTCTGTGTTCTGTCTTCTATTCTTTGTTCTGTGTTCTGTCTTCTATTCTGTGTTCTGTGTTCTGTCTTCTATTCTGTGTTCTGTGTTCTGTGTTCTATTCTGTGTTCTATTCTGTGTTCTATTCTGTGTTCTGTCTTCTATTCTGTGTTCTATTCTGTGTTCTATTCTGTGTTCTGTGTTCTGTCTTCTATTCTTTGTTCTGTGTTCTATTCTGTGTTCTATTCTGTGTTCTGTGTTCTGTCTTCTATTCTTTGTTCTGTGTTCTGTCTTCTATTCTGCGTTCTGTCTTCTATTCTGTGTTCTGTGTTCTGTCTTCTATTCTTTGTTCTGTGTTCTGTGTTCTGTCTTCTATTCTTTGTTCTGTGTTCTGTGTTCTGTGTTCTATTCTTTGTTCTGTGTTCTGTTTAAGTGCTAATGCCCGAGAAGCCCGTGTTTTGAGGTTATATTTGTTGTTTATTATTTGGTGTTGTTAGGCCAGAGATGGAGTCGAGGGCAAGCAAACCGTGCTAATATATCCTCCAAACACCGGCTTCGAGGGCATTAGCACTTTAATACAAAGGGTTAACAACATATTCAAATAATGATTGACATATTTTCATTAAAAATATTATTTGTATGAATTTTTTCATACTATTTCATCCGTCCTCAAGATATAGTCTCGACACTATTTTATGGTTGCTACCCAAGCCGGCTGGTCGTTCGTTCTATCAGTTCTGTGCCAGAGACGAGACCCAGTCGTTCAGGTCTTTTTGTTCTGTATCTATGGACGAGACCCGGTCGTTCAGTCTTTTTGTTCTGTATCTATGGACGCGACCCAGTCGTTCAGTCTTTTTGTTCTGTATCTATGGACGCGACCCAGTCGTTCAGTCTTTTTGTTCTGTATCTATGGACGCGACCCAGTCGTTCAGTCTTTTTGTTCTGTATCTATGGACGCGACCCAGTCGTTCAGTCTTTTTGTTCTGTATCTATGGACGTGACCCAGTCGTTCAGTCTTTTAGTTCTGTATCTATGGACGTGACCCAGTCGTTCAGTCTTTTAGTTCTGTATCTATGGACGCGACCCAGTCGTTCAGTCTTTTTGTTCTGTATCTATGGACGAGACCCAGTCGTTCAGTCTTTTTGTTCTGTATCTATGGACGTGACCCAGTCGTTCAGTCTTTTTGTTCTGTATCTATGGACGTGGCCCAGTCGTCCAGTCTTTTAGTTCTGTATCTATGGACGCGACCCAGTCGTTCAGTCTTTCTGTTCTGTATCTATGGACGTGGCCCAGTCGTCCAGTCTTTTTGTTCTGTATCTATGGACGCGACCCAGTCGTTCAGTCTTTTAGTTCTGTATCTATGGACGCGACCCAGTCGTTCAGTCTTTTAGTTCTGTATCTATGGACGCGACCCAGTCGTTCAGTCTTTTTGTTCTGTATCTATGGACTCGACCCAGTCGTTCAGTCTTTTAGTTCTGTATCTATGGACGCGACCCAGTCCCTCAGTCTTTTTGTTCTGTATCTATGGACGCGACCCAGTCCCTCAGTCTTTCTGTTCTGTATCTATGGACGCGACCCAGTCAGTCAGTCTTTTTGTTCTGTATCTATGGACGTGACCCAGTCGTTCAGTCTTTTTGTTCTGTATCTATGGACGCGACCCAGTCAGTCAGTCTTTTTGTTCTGTATCTATGGACGCGACCCAGTCGTTCAGTCTTTTTGTTCTGTATCTATGGACGTGACCCAGTCGTTCAGTCTTTTAGTTCTGTATCTATGGACGCGACCCAGTCGTTCAGTCTTTTTGTTCTGTATCTATGGACGTGACCCAGTCGTTCAGTCTTTTAGTTCTGTATCTATGGACGCGACCCAGTCAGTCAGTCTTTTTGTTCTGTATCTATGGACGTGACCCAGTCGTTCAGTCTTTTAGTTCTGTATCTATGGACGCGACCCAGTCAGTCAGTCTTTTTGTTCTGTATCTATGGACGTGACCCAGTCGTTCAGTCTTTTAGTTCTGTATCTATGGACGCGACCCAGTCAGTCAGTCTTTTTGTTCTGTATCTATGGACGCGACCCAGTCGTCCAGTCTTTTAGTTCTGTATCTATGGACGCGACCCAGTCAGTCAGTCTTTTTGTTCTGTATCTATGGACGCGACCCAGTCGTTCAGTCTTTTTGTTCTGTATCTATGGACGTGACCCAGTCGTTCAGTCTTTTAGTTCTGTATCTATGGACGCGACCCAGTCGTTCAGTCTTTTTGTTCTGTATCTATGGACGTGACCCAGTCAGTCAGTCTTTTTGTTCTGTATCTATGGACGTGACCCAGTCGTTCAGTCTTTTTGTTCTGTATCTATGGACGCGACCCAGTCAGTCAGTCTTTTTGTTCTGTATCTATGGACGCGACCCAGTCGTTCAGTCTTTTTGTTCTGTATCTATGGACGTGACCCAGTCGTTCAGTCTTTTAGTTCTGTATCTATGGACGCGACCCAGTCGTTCAGTCTTTTTGTTCTGTATCTATGGACGAGACCCAGTCGTTCAGTCTTTTTGTTCTGTATCTATGGACGCGACCCAGTCGTTCAGTCTTTTTGTTCTGTATCTATGGACGTGACCCAGTCGTTCAGTCTTTTTGTTCTGTATCTATGGACGAGACCCAGTCGTTCAGTCTTTTTGTTCTGTATCTATGGACGCGACCCAGTCGTTCAGTCTTTTTGTTCTGTATCTATGGACGTGACCCAGTCGTTCAGTCTTTTAGTTCTGTATCTATGGACGAGACCCAGTCGTTCAGTCTTTTTGTTCTGTATCTATGGACGTGACCCAGTCGTTCAGTCTTTTAGTTCTGTATCTATGGACGCGACCCAGTCAGTCAGTCTTTTTGTTCTGTATCTATGGACGTGACCAGTCGTTCAGTCTTTTAGTTCTGTATCTATGGACGCGACCCAGTCAGTCAGTCTTTTTGTTCTGTATCTATGGACGTGACCCAGTCGTTCAGTCTTTTAGTTCTGTATCTATGGACGCGACCCAGTCAGTCAGTCTTTTTGTTCTGTATCTATGGACGTGACCCAGTCGTTCAGTCTTTTTGTTCTGTATCTATGGACGCGACCCAGTCGTTCAGTCTTTTTGTTCTGTATATATGGACGTGACCCAGTCGTTCAGTCTTTTAGTTCTGTATCTATGGACGTGACCCAGTCGTTCAGTCTTTTTGTTCTGTATCTATGGACGCGACCCAGTCGTTCAGTCTTTTAGTTCTGTATCTATGGACGCGACCCAGTCGTTCAGTCTTTTAGTTCTGTATCTATGGACGAGACCCAGTCGTTCAGTCTTTTAGTTCTGTATCTATGGACGTGACCCAGTCCCTCAGTCTTTTAGTTCTGTATCTATGGACGAGACCCAGTCGTTCAGTCTTTTAGTTCTGTATCTATGGACGTGACCCAGTCGTTCAGTCTTTTAGTTCTGTATCTATGGACGTGACCCAGTCAGTCATTCTTTTTGTTCTGTATCTATGGACGCGACCCAGTCGTTCAGTCTTTTAGTTCTGTATCTATGGACGAGACCCAGTCGTTCAGTCTTTTTGTTCTGTATCTATGGACGCGACCCAGTCGTTCAGTCTTTTTGTTCTGTATCTATGGACGTGACCCAGTCGTTCAGTCTTTTAGTTCTGTATCTATGGACGTGACCCAGTCGTTCAGTCTTTTTGTTCTGTATCTATGGACGAGACCCAGTCGTTCAGTCTTTTTGTTCTGTATCTATGGACGCGACCCAGTCGTTCAGTCTTTTAGTTCTGTATCTATGGACGTGACCCAGTCGTTCAGTCTTTTTGTTCTGTATCTATGGACGTGACCCAGTCGTTCAGTCTTTTTGTTCTGTATCTATGGACGTGACCCAGTCGTTCAGTCTTTTAGTTCTGTATCTATGGATGCGACCCAGTCGTTCAGTCTTTTAGTTCTGTATCTATGGACGCGACCCAGTCGTTCAGTCTTTTAGTTCTGTATCTATGGACGTGACCCAGTCGTTCAGTCTTTTTGTTCTGTATCTATGGACGTGACCCAGTCGTTCAGTCTTTTAGTTCTGTATCTATGGACGTGACCCAGTCGTTCAGTCTTTTTGTTCTGTATCTATGGACGCGACCCAGTCGTTCAGTCTTTTTGTTCTGTATCTATGGACGCGACCCAGTCGTTCAGTCTTTTTGTTCTGTATCTATGGACGCGACCCAGTCGTTCAGTCTTTTTGTTCTGTATCTATGGACGTGACCCAGTCGTTCAGTCTTTTTGTTCTGTATCTATGGACGCGACCCAGTCGTTCAGTCTTTTTGTTCTGTATCTATGGACGTGACCCAGTCGTTCAGTCTTTTAGTTCTGTATCTATGGACGCGACCCAGTCGTTCAGTCTTTTTGTTCTGTATCTATGGACGTGACCCAGTCGTTCAGTCTTTTAGTTCTGTATCTATGGACGCGACCCAGTCGTTCAGTCTTTTAGTTCTGTATCTATGGACGTGACCCAGTCGTTCAGTCTTTTAGTTCTGTATCTATGGACGTGACCCAGTCGTTCAGTCTTTTAGTTCTGTATCTATGGACGCGACCCAGTCGTTCAGTCTTTTTGTTCTGTATCTATGGACGAGACCCAGTCGTTCAGTCTTTTTGTTCTGTATCTATGGACGTGACCCAGTCGTTCAGTCTTTTTGTTCTGTATCTATGGACGTGGCCCAGTCGTCCAGTCTTTTAGTTCTGTATCTATGGACGCGACCCAGTCGTTCAGTCTTTCTGTTCTGTATCTATGGACGTGGCCCAGTCGTCCAGTCTTTTTGTTCTGTATCTATGGACGCGACCCAGTCGTTCAGTCTTTTAGTTCTGTATCTATGGACGCGACCCAGTCGTTCAGTCTTTTAGTTCTGTATCTATGGACGCGACCCAGTCGTTCAGTCTTTTTGTTCTGTATCTATGGACTCGACCCAGTCGTTCAGTCTTTTAGTTCTGTATCTATGGACGCGACCCAGTCCCTCAGTCTTTTTGTTCTGTATCTATGGACGCGACCCAGTCCCTCAGTCTTTCTGTTCTGTATCTATGGACGCGACCCAGTCAGTCAGTCTTTTTGTTCTGTATCTATGGACGTGACCCAGTCGTTCAGTCTTTTTGTTCTGTATCTATGGACGCGACCCAGTCAGTCAGTCTTTTTGTTCTGTATCTATGGACGCGACCCAGTCGTTCAGTCTTTTTGTTCTGTATCTATGGACGTGACCCAGTCGTTCAGTCTTTTAGTTCTGTATCTATGGACGCGACCCAGTCGTTCAGTCTTTTTGTTCTGTATCTATGGACGTGACCCAGTCGTTCAGTCTTTTAGTTCTGTATCTATGGACGCGACCCAGTCAGTCAGTCTTTTTGTTCTGTATCTATGGACGTGACCCAGTCGTTCAGTCTTTTAGTTCTGTATCTATGGACGCGACCCAGTCAGTCAGTCTTTTTGTTCTGTATCTATGGACGTGACCCAGTCGTTCAGTCTTTTAGTTCTGTATCTATGGACGCGACCCAGTCAGTCAGTCTTTTTGTTCTGTATCTATGGACGCGACCCAGTCGTCCAGTCTTTTAGTTCTGTATCTATGGACGCGACCCAGTCAGTCAGTCTTTTTGTTCTGTATCTATGGACGCGACCCAGTCGTTCAGTCTTTTTGTTCTGTATCTATGGACGTGACCCAGTCGTTCAGTCTTTTAGTTCTGTATCTATGGACGCGACCCAGTCGTTCAGTCTTTTTGTTCTGTATCTATGGACGTGACCCAGTCAGTCAGTCTTTTTGTTCTGTATCTATGGACGTGACCCAGTCGTTCAGTCTTTTTGTTCTGTATCTATGGACGCGACCCAGTCAGTCAGTCTTTTTGTTCTGTATCTATGGACGCGACCCAGTCGTTCAGTCTTTTTGTTCTGTATCTATGGACGTGACCCAGTCGTTCAGTCTTTTAGTTCTGTATCTATGGACGCGACCCAGTCGTTCAGTCTTTTTGTTCTGTATCTATGGACGAGACCCAGTCGTTCAGTCTTTTTGTTCTGTATCTATGGACGCGACCCAGTCGTTCAGTCTTTTTGTTCTGTATCTATGGACGTGACCCAGTCGTTCAGTCTTTTTGTTCTGTATCTATGGACGAGACCCAGTCGTTCAGTCTTTTTGTTCTGTATCTATGGACGCGACCCAGTCGTTCAGTCTTTTTGTTCTGTATCTATGGACGTGACCCAGTCGTTCAGTCTTTTAGTTCTGTATCTATGGACGAGACCCAGTCGTTCAGTCTTTTTGTTCTGTATCTATGGACGTGACCCAGTCGTTCAGTCTTTTAGTTCTGTATCTATGGACGCGACCCAGTCAGTCAGTCTTTTTGTTCTGTATCTATGGACGTGACCCAGTCGTTCAGTCTTTTAGTTCTGTATCTATGGACGCGACCCAGTCAGTCAGTCTTTTTGTTCTGTATCTATGGACGTGACCCAGTCGTTCAGTCTTTTAGTTCTGTATCTATGGACGCGACCCAGTCAGTCAGTCTTTTTGTTCTGTATCTATGGACGTGACCCAGTCGTTCAGTCTTTTAGTTCTGTATCTATGGACGCGACCCAGTCAGTCAGTCTTTTTGTTCTGTATCTATGGACGTGACCCAGTCGTTCAGTCTTTTTGTTCTGTATCTATGGACGCGACCCAGTCGTTCAGTCTTTTTGTTCTGTATCTATGGACGTGACCCAGTCGTTCAGTCTTTTAGTTCTGTATCTATGGACGTGACCCAGTCGTTCAGTCTTTTAGTTCTGTATCTATGGACGCGACCCAGTCGTTCAGTCTTTTAGTTCTGTATCTATGGACGCGACCCAGTCGTTCAGTCTTTTAGTTCTGTATCTATGGACGAGACCCAGTCGTTCAGTCTTTTAGTTCTGTATCTATGGACGTGACCCAGTCCCTCAGTCTTTTAGTTCTGTATCTATGGACGAGACCCAGTCGTTCAGTCTTTTAGTTCTGTATCTATGGACGTGACCCAGTCGTTCAGTCTTTTAGTTCTGTATCTATGGACGTGACCCAGTCAGTCAGTCTTTTTGTTCTGTATCTATGGACGCGACCCAGTCGTTCAGTCTTTTAGTTCTGTATCTATGGACGAGACCCAGTCGTTCAGTCTTTTTGTTCTGTATCTATGGACGCGACCCAGTCGTTCAGTCTTTTTGTTCTGTATCTATGGACGTGACCCAGTCGTTCAGTCTTTTAGTTCTGTATCTATGGACGTGACCCAGTCGTTCAGTCTTTTTGTTCTGTATCTATGGACGAGACCCAGTCGTTCAGTCTTTTTGTTCTGTATCTATGGACGAGACCCAGTCGTTCAGTCTTTTTGTTCTGTATCTATGGACGCGACCCAGTCGTTCAGTCTTTTTGTTCTGTATCTATGGACGTGACCCAGTCGTTCAGTCTTTTAGTTCTGTATCTATGGACGTGACCCAGTCGTTCAGTCTTTTAGTTCTGTATCTATGGACGTGACCCAGTCGTTCAGTCTTTTAGTTCTGTATCTATGGACGTGACCCAGTCGTTCAGTCTTTTTGTTCTGTATCTATGGACGCGACCCAGTCAGTCAGTCTTTTAGTTCTGTATCTATGGACGCGACCCAGTCGTTCAGTCTTTTTGTTCTGTATCTATGGACGTGACCCAGTCGTTCAGTCTTTTTGTTCTGTATCTATGGACGTGACCCAGTCGTTCAGTCTTTTAGTTCTGTATCTATGGACGTGACCCAGTCGTTCAGTCTTTTAGTTCTGTATCTATGGACGCGACCCAGTCGTTCAGTCTTTTTGTTCTGTATCTATGGACGTGACCCAGTCGTTCAGTCTTTTAGTTCTGTATCTATGGACGTGACCCAGTCGTTCAGTCTTTTAGTTCTGTATCTATGGACGTGGCCCAGTCGTCCAGTATTTTTGTTCTGTATCTATGGACGCGACCCAGTCGTTCAGTCTTTTTGTTCTGTATCTATGGACGTGACCCAGTCGTTCAGTCTTTTAGTTCTGTATCTATGGACGTGACCCAGTCGTTCAGTCTTTTAGTTCTGTATCTATGGACGTGACCCAGTCGTTCAGTCTTTTTGTTCTGTATCTATGGACGCGACCCAGTCAGTCAGTCTTTTAGTTCTGTATCTATGGACGCGACCCAGTCAGTCAGTCTTTTTGTTCTGTATCTATGGACGTGACCCAGTCGTTCAGTCTTTTAGTTCTGTATCTATGGACGCGACCCAGTCAGTCAGTCTTTTTGTTCTGTATCTATGGACGTGACCCAGTCGTCCAGTCTTTTAGTTCTGTATCTATGGACGAGACCCAGTCAGTCAGTCTTTTTGTTCTGTATCTATGGACGAGACCCAGTCGTTCAGTCTTTTTGTTCTGTATCTATGGACGCGACCCAGTCGTTCAGTCTTTTTGTTCTGTATCTATGGACGCGACCCAGTCGTTCAGTCTTTTAGTTCTGTATCTATGGACGCGACCCAGTCGTCCAGTCTTTTTGTTCTGTATCTATGGACGTGACCCAGTCGTTCAGTCTTTTTGTTCTGTATCTATGGACGCGACCCAGTCAGTCAGTCTTTTAGTTCTGTATCTATGGACGCGACCCAGTCGTTCAGTCTTTTTGTTCTGTATCTATGGACGCGACCCAGTCGTTCAGTCTTTTTGTTCTGTATCTATGGACGCGACCCAGTCGTTCAGTCTTTTTGTTCTGTATCTATGGACGCGACCCAGTTGCTCAGTCTTTTTGTTCTGTATCTAT
This sequence comes from Salvelinus alpinus, assembly GCF_045679555.1. NCBI lineage: Eukaryota > Metazoa > Chordata > Actinopteri > Salmoniformes > Salmonidae > Salvelinus > Salvelinus alpinus. The sequence continues at coordinate 99,728,237 of NC_092090.1, forward strand.
GGACGCGACCCAGTCGCTCAGTCTTTTTGTTCTGTATCTATGGACGCGACCCAGTCGTTCAGTCTTTTAGTTCTGTATCTATGGACGCGACCCAGTCGTTCAGTCTTTTTGTTCTGTATCTATGGACGCGACCCAGTCGTTCAGTCTTTTAGTTCTGTATCTATGGACGCGACCCAGTCGTTCGTTCTAAATGATCCATTGCCATACAGGCTAGCAACGTTCTTTTCCCTTGCTTGCTAGCTAGCCAACTACTATGGTATGTGTTATATTCTGTGTTCTATTCTGTGTTATGTGTTCTATTCTGTGTTATGTGTTCTATTCTGTGTTCTCTTCTGTGTTCTATGCTGTGTTCTATTCTGTGTTCTATTCTGTGTTATGTGTTCTATTCTGTGTTCTTTTCTGTGTTATATTCTGTGTCATGTGTTCTATTCTGTGATCTATTCTGTGTTTTATTCTGTGTTCTATTCTGTGTTATGTGTTCTATTCTGTGTTATATGTTCTATTATGTGTTCTGTTCTGTGTTCTATTCTGTGTTCTATTCTGTGTTATATTCTGTGTTCTATTCTGTGTTCTATGCTGTGTCATGTGTTCTATTATGTGTTATTTGTTCTATTCTGTTGTTTTCTGTGTTATGTGATCTATTATGTGTTCTTTTCTGTGTTCTATTCTGTGTTATATGTTCTATTCTGTGTTATATTCTGTGTTCTATTCTGTGTTCTATAATGTGTTATATGTTATATTCTGTGTTCTATTTTGTGTTATATGTTCTATTCTGTTTTCTATTCGGTGTTTTATGTTCTCTTCTGTTCTATTCTGTCAGATGTGGTATAATGAAATTAGCAGATTCCACATAGCCTACAGTCTAAAATAAAACGTTCCTGGAGTATCCTATAGGGGTTCTTCAAATTGTAAATTTGGTGGAAACCCCTATAATTCTTCAAAGAACCCTTAAAAATTTTAGTGGCAAGCAGAATAAACAAATCCTAACATGAGGTAAACTCTCAAAAGATTCCCAAGTCCAATGGGTTTATCCCCTGGCGTGTTGATGTTAACGTGTTGATGTTCTCCGAGTCCACAGCCAGAATGAATTGGGCTTGGTGATTGAACAGGTTTCCTATTACATTCAACAGAGGTGTTGGCAGGTTGAAGTCTGTCAATCCCAAATTATTTAATTATACAGATGTTTAACAAAACATGCACACGACAGTATTCATATCTTGGTTTTTGTGGTAATTGGGAATTAAAAATCTGTTTTGATAATGGTTTTCATACACATACACTACCGTTCAAAAGTTTGGGGTCACTTAGAAGTGTCCTTGTTTTTGACATTTTTTGTTCCATTAAAATAACATCAAATTGATCAGAAATACAGTGTAGACATTGTTGTAAATGACTATTGTAGCTGGAAACGGATGATTTTTAATGGAATATCTACATAGGTGTACAGAGGCCCATTATCAGCAACTATCACTCCTGTGTTCTAATGGCACGTTGTGTTAGCTAATCCAAGTTTATCATTTTAAAAGGCTAATTGATCATTAGAAAACCCTCTGCAATTATGTTTTCACAGCTGAAAACTGTTGTTCTGATTAAAGAACCAATAAAACTGTCCATCTTTAGACTAGTTGAGTATCTGTAGCACCAGCATTTGTGGGTTCGATTACAGGCTCAAAATGGCCAGAAACAAAGACCTTTCTTCTGAAAATCGTCAGTCTATTCTTGTTCTGAGAAATGAAGGCTATTCCATGTGAGAAGTTGCCAAGAAACTGAAGATCTCGTACAACGCTGTGTACTACTCCCTTCACAGAACAGCTCAGACTGGCCCCTAACCAGAATAGAAGAGGTGTGGGAGGCCCCGGCGCACAACTGAGCAAGAGGACAAGTACATTAGAGTGTCTAGTTTGAGAAACAGATGCCTCACAAGTCCTCAACTGGCAGCTTCATTAAATAGTACACCAGTGTCAACGTCAACAGTGAAATGGCGACTGCGGGATGCTGGCCTTCTAGACAAGGTTTTAACAGTCACTAGAAAATACATGCAAATAGTATCAATTTTCCAAGCAAGATTGAAATGAATCCCTTTTGATGTGAAAACAAACACATTAAATGTCTGCAATATTCCCATAATTTTACATCTGAGTTAAAAAACTATATATATTTTTTCCTTTATTTAAGTAGGCAAGTCAGTTGAGAACAAATTCTTATTTACAATGACGGCCTAGGAACAGTGCCTTTTTCAGGGGCAGAATGACAGATTTTCACCTTGTCAGCTCAGGGATTCGATCTTGCAACCTTTCGGTGACTAGTCCAACCCTGTAACCTTGAGGCTACCTGCCGCCCCCATCTTAACCTCCCCAGCCTAACCTCCCCATCCTAACCTCCCCATCCTAACCTCCAGATCCTAACCTCCCCATCCTAACCTCCCCATCCTAACCTCCCCATCCTAACCTCCCCATCCTAACCTCCAGATCCTAACCTCCCCATCCTAACCTCCCCATCCTAAACCCCCCATCCTAACCTCCCCATCCTAATCTCTCCATCCTAACCTCCCCATCTAACCTCCCCATCCTAACCTCTCCATCCTAACCTCCCCATCTAACCTCCCCATCCTAACCTCCCCATCCTAACCTCCCCATCCTAACCTCCCCATCCTAACCTTCCCATCCTAACCTCCCCATCCTAATCTCCCCATCCTAACCTCCCCATCCTAAAACCTCCCCATCCTAATCTCCCCATCCTAACCTCCCCATCCTAACCTCCCCATCCTAAAACCTCCCCATCCTAACCTCCCCATCCTAACCTCCCCATCCTAACCTCCAGATCCTAACCTCCCCATCCTAACCTCCCCATCCTAACCATCCCATCCTAACCTCCCCATCCTAACCTCCCCATCCTAACCTCCCCATCCTAACCTCCCCATCCTAACCTCCCCATCCTAACCTCCAGATCCTAACCTCCCCATCCTAACCTCCCCATCCTAAACCCCCCATCCTAACCTCCCCATCCTAACCTCCCCATCCTAACCTCCCCATCCTAACCTCCCCATCCTAACCTCCCCATCCTAACCTCCCCATCCTAACCTCCCCATCCTAAACCCCCCATCCTAACCTCCCCATCCTAACCTCCCCATCCTAACCTCCCCATCCTAACCTCCCCATCCTAACCTCCCTATCCTAACCATCCCATCCTAACCTCCCCATCCTAACCTCCCCATCCTAACCATCCCATCCTAACCTCCCCATCCTAACCTCCCCATCCTAACCTCCCCATCCTAACTTCCCCATCCTAACCATCCCATCCTAACCTCCCCATCCTAACCTCCCCATCCTAACCTCTCCATCCTAACCTCCCCATCCTAACCTCCACCTCCAGATCTTAACCTCCCCGTCCTAACCTCCCCGTCCTAACCTCCCCATCCTAACCTCCCCATCCTAACCTCCAGATCCTAACCTCCAGATCCTAACCTCCCCATCCTAACCTCCCCATCCTAACCTCCCCATCTCTTCTCCCCATCCTAACCACCCCATCCTAACCTCCCCATCCTAACCTCCCCATCCTAACCTCCCCATCCTAACCACCCCATCCTAACCTCCCCATCCTAACCTCCAGATCCTAACCTCCCCGTCCTAACCTCCCCATCTTAACCTCCCCGTCCTAACCTCCCCATCCTAACCTCCCCATCTTAACCTCCCCATCCTAACATCCAGATCCTAACCTCCCCATCCTAACCTCCCCATCCTAACCTCCCCATCCTAACTTCCCCATCTAACCTCCCCATCCTAACCACCCCATCCTAACCTCCCCATCCTAACCTCCCCATCCTAACCACCCAATCCTAACCTCCCCATCCTAACCATCCCATCCTAACTTCCCCATCCTAACCTCCCCATCCTAACCTCCCCATCCTAACCACCCCATTCTAACCTCCCCATCCTAACCTCCCCATCCTAACCACCCCATTCTAACCTCCCCATCCTAACCTCCCCATCCTAACCTCCCCATCCTAACCTCCCCATCCTAACCTCCCCATCCTAACCTCCCCATCCTAACCTCCCCATCCTAACCTCCCCATCCTAACCTCCCAATCTAACCTCCCCATCCTAACCTCCCCATCTAACCTCCCCATCCTAACCTCCCCATCCTAACCTCCCCATCCTAACCTCCCCATCCTAACCTCCCCATCCTAACCTCCCCATCCTAACCTCCCCATCCTAAACTCCCCATCCTAACCACCCCATTCTAACCTCCCCATCCTAACCTCCCCATCCTAACCACCCCATTCTAACCTCCCCATCCTAACCTCCCCATCCTAACCTCCCCATCCTAACCACCCAATCCTAACCTCCCCATCCTAACCACCCCATCCTAACCTCCCCATCCTAACCTCCCCATCCTAACCTCCCCATCCTAACCACCCCATTCTAACCTCCCCATCCTAACCTCTCCATCCTAACCACCCCATTCTAACCTCCCCATCCTAACCTCTCCATCCTAACCACCCCATTCTAACCTCCCCATTATAACCTCCCCATCCTAACCTCCCCATCCTAACCTCCCCATCCTAACCTCCCCATCCTAACCTCCCCATCCTAACCTCCCCATCCTAACCTCCCCTGTATAATACAGCAGCTTCTTGCCTGTTTTTTGGCTGGATGCCAAATGGCACCCTATTCCCTATGGGCCCAGTAGAGCCAAATGGCACCCTATTCCCTATGGGCTCTGCACTACCAAATTGCACCCTATTCCCTATGGGCCCTGTTGAGCCAAATGGCACCCTATTCCCTATGGGCCCTGTATAGCCAAATGGCAGCCTATTCCCTATGGGCCCTGCACTACAAAATGGCACCCTATTCCCTATGGGCCCTGTAGAGCCAAATGGCACCCTATTCCCTATGGGCCCTGTAGAGCCAAATGGCACCCTATTCCCTATGGGCCCTGCACTACCAAATGGCACCCTATTCCCTATGGGCCCTGTTGAGCCAAATGGCACCCTATTCCCTATGGGCCCTGCACTACCAAATGGCACCCTATTCCCTATGGGCCCTGTTGAGCCAAATGGCACCCTATTCCCTATGGGCCCTGCACTACCAAATGGCACCCTATTCCCTATGGGCCCTGTAGAGCCAAATGGCACCCTATTCCCTATGGGCCCTGTTGAGCCAAATGGCACCCTATTCCCTATGGGCCCTGTTGAGCCAAATGGCACCCTATTCCCTATGGGCCCTGCATTACCAAATGGCACCCTATTCCCTATGGGCCCTGCACTACCAAATGGCACCCTATTCCCTATGGGCCCTGTTGAGCCAAATGGCACCCTATTCCCTATGGGCCCTGCACTACCAAATGGCACGCTATTCCCTATGGGCCCTGCACTACCAAATGGCACCCTATTCCCTATGGGCCCTGCACTACCAAATGGCACCCTATTCCCTATGGGCCCTGCACTACAAAATGGCACCCTATTCCCTATGGGCCCTTTAGTGCGCTATAAAGGGAATAGGGTGTCAGTTAGGAGGGACCATTGTTCTCCAGTCCGCTCCTATAACCATTTAAAGCCATACATGAAATCCCACTAACAATATACTGCTCTTGACCAGCAATGTAAAGACTTGCAGGGTCTAGGAGGGACTTCAAAAACTAAGGCCCAATATCGTGCATCACTTCTAACAAGAGCCCTATCAAGCCTTGGCCAAACGTAGTGCACTACATATATAAATAGGTTGCCATTTGGGAGGCAGTCAAATACTTTTATATGAAAATCAGGAAAGAAACGCTAAGATGAAAGGTAAAAACCAAAACAATGGCTGGGGAAATGATCCTTTGTCTGAGCTGGATTGTTGCATTAATAAGGCACATTTATTGAAATGCAAAACTGCTGCATACAACCTTATCTGGCTTCTCTATCTGTAGAACTTTCATTTATATTTATGCAGAAAAATAATTTGTGAACAAAAGGTTACGTGAACTTCATTAGACTCAAACGGAGCCTGGTTAGAGGTTACAGCACAGGCTTGAGGGAGCTCATTTTGTCTTCACATTGTCACGGCCGTCGTTGAAGGAAGACCAAAGCGCAGCGTGGTGAACGTACATTACTTTTTATTTGGATAATGTCGCCAACAAAAAACAATAAACAATACAAAATGACCGTGAAGCTTAAGAGGGCTATAGTACCCCAAACAAAGTCAACTTCCCACAAACACAGAAGGGAAAAAGGCTGCCTAAGTATGATTCCCAATCAGAGACAACGATAGACAGCTGTCCCTGATTGAGAACCATACCCGGTCAAAACAAAGAAATACAAAAACATAGAAAATAGAACATAGAATGCCCACCCAAATCACGCCCTGACCTTAGAGAGCTTTTTATGTCTCTATTTTGGTGACAGTACCCCCCCCCCAAAGGTGTGTACTTCGGCCGCAAAACCTGAACCAATAGGGGAGGGTCTGGGTGGGCATCTCTCCGCGGTGGAGGCTCAGGTGCGGGATGTAGACCCCGCTCCACCTCTGGCTCACCTCACTTTGGTGGCGCCTCTGGTGCGGGGACCCTCGTCACCGACCCCGGACTGGGCACCCTCGCTGCGGGCCCAGGACTGGGAACCCTCGTTGCGGACCCCGGACTGTGGATCCTCACTGATGGGAGGAGACGTATAGACAGCCTGGTGCGTGGGGCTGCCACAGGGCCCACCAGGCTGGGGAGACATACAGGAGGCCCGGTTCTGGGAGCAGGCACAGGATGAACCGGGCCTCTTAAGGTCAGGGCGTGACACACATTTGCTGTCTTCCACCTTTTAGAGGAAGAAACAAGGCTTAATTGTCACAACGGAAATCATAGTTAATCCCTAAACTACCTTTAAAGTACTGAGGAATTCAATGATTATGATTTAAATTCTAGAGTTTCATGCAATTATGAAGAAGAACCATTTAGGGACTATGATAATGTAGTAACAGACCTGTGAAAGAACGACAAGATAATGCACAGTGGCTCGGTCCTCTGCAATGTCTATTGTTGTGCTAGTCTTCCCTGTCCTCACTATCTGGCCAAGTTATAAAGTTAGAAGCCTTGCCTAGTTTTACAATTTATCTTCTTAAAATCTGATTTTAAACCTAACCCCAACATTAATCCTAACCCTAACCTTGTGTCTAACCCTAACCTTAACCCTTACTGATGTTAAACTGCCTGACCAAGTCCTAAAGCAATGGAACTCTCCAAATCATTCACAGATTATTACATATCCCACAAGGTATGACTCCAAACACCCAGAAAAGGCTACTCTCCTCGATGTTATCCTCACAAATAATCCTGATAGGTATCAGTCTGGTGTTTTCTGTAATGATCTTAGTGATCACTGTTTTAAAGCCTGTGTTCGCAGTCTCTATGGGGATGCCACAAGGTTCAATTCTCAGGCTGACTCTCTTCTCTGTATACATCAATGATGTCGCTCTTGCTGCTGGTGATTCTCTGATCCACCTCTATGCAGACTACACCATTCTGTATACTTCTGGCCCTTCTTTTGACACTGTGTTAACTAACCTCCAGACGAGCTTCAATGCCATACAACTCTCCTTCCGTGGCCTCCAACTGCTCTTAAACACTAGTACAACTAACTGGATGCTTTCAACCGATCGCTGCCTGCACCTGCTCGCCCGTCCAGCATCACTACTCTGGACGGTTCTGACTTAGAATATGTGGACAACTACAAATACCTAGGTGTCTGGCTAGACTGTAAACTCTCCTTCCAGACTCATATTAAACATCTCCAATCCAAAATTAAATCTTGAATCGTCTTCATATTTCACAACAAGTCTCCTTCACTCACGCTGCAAAACATACCCTCGTAAAACTGACCATCCTACCGATCCTCGACTTCGGCGATGTCATTTACAAAATAGCCTCCAACACTCCACTCAGCAAATTGGATGCAGTCTATCACTGAGGTATAGGGCTGGGCCTTGGGCTGAGATATAGGGCTGAGGTATAGGGCTAGGGCGGGGGCTGAGTTATAGGGCTGATGTATAGGGATGGGGTATAGGGCTGAGGTATAGGGTTGAGGTATAGGGCTGAGTTAAGGGCTGAGGTATAGGGCTGGGGTATAGGGCTGGGGCTGAGGTATAGGGCTGAGGTATAGGACTGAGGTATAGGGCTGAGGTATAGGACTGAGGTATAGGGCTGAGGTATAGGGCTGAGGTATAGGGCTGAGGTATAGGGATATGTGGACAACTACAAATACCTAGGTGTCTGGCTAGACTGTAAACTCTCCTTCCAGACTCACGTTATTAAGCATCTCCAATCCAAAATTAAATCTAGAATCGGCTTCTTATATCACATCAAAGCCTCCTTCACTCATGCTGCCAAACATACCCTCATAAAACTGACCATCCTACCGATCCTTGACTTTGGCTATGTCATTTACAAAATAGCCTCCAACACTCTACTCAACAAATTGGATGCAGTCTATCACAGTGCCATCCATTTTGTCACCAAAGCCCCATATACCACCCACCACTGCGACCTTTACGCTCTCGTTGGTTGGCCCTCGCTACATACTCGTCGCCAAAACCACTGGCTCCAGGTCATCTATACGTCTCTGCTAGGTAAAGCCCTGCCTTATCTCAGCTCACTGGTCATGATAGCAGCACCCACCCGTAGCACGCGCACCAGCAGGTATATCTCACTGGTCACCCCCAAAGCCAATTCTTCCTTTGGCCGCCTTTCCTTCTAGTTCTCTGCTGCCAATGACTGGAACAAACTACAAAAATCACTGAAGCTGGAGACTCATATCTCCCTCACTAGCTTTAAGCACCAGCTGTCAGAACAGCTCACAGATCACTGCACCTGTACATAGCCCATCTGTAAATAGCCCATCCAACTACCTCATCCCCATACTGTATTTATTTATTTATCTTGCTGCTTTGCACC